>NC_081233.1:200000-290000 GCF_902713425.1 Acipenser ruthenus
AACAAGTGTACCAATTGATTATAAATTCAGACAATCAGGTATTGAGGTATTACTGTAAAGCAACTAGACTTACAGCTATTTATATTAAAATAAATAAACAAGCAAACACTGTACATGTTTTCACAACCAGTTTCATAGACTAATACAGACATGATTAAAACGCCGTTGTTATTATTATTAATCCTATGTGCAACGCTCCCTCACTCCCCCTTCTCGTATACTGAATGGTTTGGTCCAGAATCGGCTCGTCTCACTGTCCTATTGCAGGCGCTTAAGAGCGAATGAGACTGAGGTTTTGAAAAGTGCATCCGTTTGCAAAATAACATGTTTAAGGCCACAGGTACCCTTTGTTTGTTTGCTGCGATTGAGTTTTATCTTTTAAATAAATGTTTAGCTTATTTTATCTACATTATTTCTCATATATGAGTCTAAAATAAGAACTGTCACAATCGTTACATCTAATTGTAAAGCGTTGATACAGGTTCCCTTCTTAATCACACCTGTTGTTCCAGACCAGGCACGCTATAGTTAAACTTCTTTCATTATTTATCTCAAGGGTGTTTTACGGTTATTGTATTCTTTGCTTATTTGTATGGGTTACACATGGATATCTCCATATATTAATAGGAGCGAAACAGTTCAATATTCTACACGTGAAGTATGGATGCAGTGCTCTCCCTGCCAAAGAGAAGTGGGGGGGCGGCGCTCCCCCGCGACCCCCCAGCACTACACCCCTGGCCTGTACTGTGTAGCCATGTCAGTTACGGTCTATCCTGGACCAATATCTCATACTAATCAACGTCAATGCTATAATATCCCATCATAAAACCAGCCATATTTAAATTACTTGGTTTGCTATTTTATAATAAAGAGCTTTCAAACCTGAGAAATATTGAAGACCTCACCTAGAATATTGTGTACAGTTCTGGTCACCTCGTTACAAAAAGGATATTGCTGCTCTAGAAAGAGTGCAAAGAAGAGCAACCAGAATTATCCCGGGTTTAAAAGGCATGTCGTATGCAGACAGACAGGTGTGATCGAGTGGAAATCTGCTCTGCAGCGCACTCCAGCACCCACACAGCTCCCTGACCTGCACACCGCAGGGCAACTGCTCTACAAAGGCTGTTTTATCAGTCCCTGCTGTGGATTAAAATAGTATTGGTTTTAAGAATAAATAATTAAACTCACATGGGGAGGTGTCGGGTCGCGGGGTTTCCTGTGCTGTAAACCTGGTCGTCATGGAGACGGGCAGAACGCAGCTCTCGCTATTCCTTATACAATGCTGCCATCGTGTGGCCATTTACTAGAACTGTTTGTTCTAATATATCTATATCCATATCTATCTATCAGCTCAGTTGCCCTTTGAAATGACTTGTAATAACCTTAACCCCTGTGCAAAAATAGACATTTCAGATACATTCTTAAAATACAGCAAAAACAATATTTACAGGATAGCCAGGAGAGTACTGTGTGTATAAATAATAACGTTTTCTGTAATTGCTCTTATTTGAAATCATTCTCATGTATTTATCATGCTTACTGCCTGTTCTTACTGGACTCATATCAGCAAATAGTTACTATCAGATTTAGCTGCTCTTAGTCGAATTCACTCTTATAATTTACTGTGTGCTTTATTATTTTGCTCTTACTTGAATTGATTTTATGGTACTTTCATATCTGCTCTTATCTCTCTTTATATCTGTATTTTTTCATATCTGTATTATGATATTTTTTAATGTGTTACTTTGTACTGAGAGAACTTGTAAGAATTGCAAGTCACCCTGGATAATGGAGTCTGGATAAGGAAGTCTGTAAGAAATAAATACGACTGCTACACAACGGTCAAGGGTCAAGTCTGGAAACAGCCACCCTGATTGAACTGATGAGGATGAGGAGGATGATGAGGATGAGGAGGAGGATGATATACATGTACTGTATATATATATATATATATATATATATATATATATATATATATATATATATATTTATCACATTTGATGTAAGAGTGTTTCAGACTTTTGGTACAGATGGTAATTCTAAGTGATTTAGTTTTGCCGCTGCAACATGGTGAAAACAGCTAAACTCTTGGAGCTGTATAGAGACTCTCGGCCGTTTCAAACACGTTTTTCTAACTCCTCTCAATCCCACGACAAAAACATTGTCAATGTAAAAAAACAAGTTCGAAAAACGCAACAGCCGTTTAAAGGGGTGATATCAAACACAAAAGCCCAAGTTAGGAGAAGCAATCAGGCCAATCTTGTCAAGCATCAAGCAAATAGGCACGCTTGGAAAGGTGCTGGGGCCCAAGATTCACACAATTCTTGCTTCTAACTTGGCGCCTTTTTTTGATCGCTTTGCTCCACTTTATCGCTCCACTTGAAATGCTCTTTGTATGACTTGAAGTGACTGAGACACAAACACACTGAGACACACACACACTGAGACACACACACACACTGAGACACACACACACTGAGACACACACACTGAGACTGCGACAGACACACACTGAGACACACACAGACACACACACACTGGTACTGACACACAAACAAATACTGACACGCACACAGAGGTACTGACATGCACACACACACACAAGATACTGACACACACAGGTACTGACACACACACACACTGAGACACACACTAACAAACAACCACACACACTGAGAAACAAACACACACTGAGACACACACACCGAGACACAAACACACACACAGGTACTGACACACACACACACAAGTACTGACATGCACACACACACACACACAGGTACTGACACACACAAACATATAATGACACGCACAGGTACTGACACACACAAACATATAATGACACGCACAGGTACTGACACACACAAACATATAATGACACGCACAGGTACTGACACACACACACACACAGGTACTCACTTGCACACACACAGGTACCGACACACACACACACACACACACACACACACACACACACACACACACACACATATAATTAATCTTTAGTAAGCTGACTTTAGACTGGAATTAAAGGGTATCTATTTTTATTTGGGAGATCAAATGCATGTTTTTTTCTCTAAATATTAAATGCTATACGTTTTGTATCGATTGATAATAGCAATATTTTCTGCTGATTTATCAAAGAATGGAAAAAATCACCTTTCACACAACACAGATTTCCCTGCAGGTACTGAAACATACACACTTATTTTATGCTAATTGATAAACATGCAAATTTCAAAATTATTATTATTATTATTATTATTATTATTATTATTATTATTATTATTATTATTATTATTTATTTCTTAGCAGACGTCCTTATCTTATTTTCTGCTGATTTATAAAAGAATTATAAAAATTCACCTTTCACACAACACAGATTTCCCTGCAGGTACTGAAACACACACACACACACACACACACACAGGGACTAACACACACACACACTGACACACACACACACAGGTACTAACACACACACACACTGACACACACACACACAGGTACTGACACACACACACACACTGACAAACACTCTGACACACACACACAGACACACACAGACACACAAACACACACACTGACACACAGACACACGCACACACACACACACACAATGACACACACACACACAGACGCGCACACACTGATACAAACACACTCACCCCCCCCACACACACACACAGAGATACACACACTCAGCCCCACACACACACACACACACACAATCACACACGCGCGCACACACGCAGACGCGCACACACTGACACACACACACTCACCCCCCCCCCACACACACACACAGAGATACACACACTCAGCCCCACACACACACACACTGACACACACACACACACAGACTGACACACACACATGCACACACAGACAGGCAGACACACACAGACAGTGAGACACTGAGACACAAACACACACACGCACACACACTGAGAAACACACAAAGACAGACACACACAAACACACACTCACACAGACTATCTCTCACACACACACTGACACACACACACACACAGACTCTCTCTCTCACACACACACACACAGACACACATTGACACACACACACACACACACACACTGACACATACACAGACACACACAGATACACACACACTGACACACACAGACTGACACACACACATGCACACACAGACAAAGACACACACACAGACAGGCAGACACACACAGACAGTGAGACACTGAGACACAAACACACACACACACTGAGAAACACACAGGCACACATACACACTGAGAAACACACAGACACACACACACACACACACAAAGACAGACACACACAAACACACACTCACACAGACTATCTCTCACACACACACACTGACACACACACACATTGACACACACACACACAGACTCTCTCTCTCACACACAGACACACATTGACACACACATTGACACACACACTGACACACACAAACACACACTGACACACACGCGCGCAAACACACACTGACACACAGACACACACTGACACACACACAGACTCTCTCTCTCACACACACAGACACACACACACACACACTGACACACACACACACACAGATACACACAGACACACACACACACTGACAAACACACACACACTGACACACACACCGACACACACGCGCACACACTCACTGACACAGACTGACACACACACAGACTCTCTCTCACACACACACACAGACACACATTGACACACACTGACACACAAACAGACAAACACACACACACACTGACACACAGACACAGAGACAGGCAGACACACACACACTGATAAACACACACACAGACACTCACTGACACAGACTGACACTCACTGACACACAAACACGCACTGACACACACACAGACAGTGAGACACTGAGACACAAACACACACACAAACACACTCACTCTCTCACACACAGAGACACACACTGACACATACACACACATACACACAGACACACACTGTCACACACACACGCACTGACACACACTCACCCCGCACACGCACTGACACACACTCAGCCCCACACACACACACTGACACACACAGACACACACTGACACACACACACTGACACACACTGACACACAGACACACTGAGACACATACTGACACCCACACACACACTGACACATACACACACAGATACACACACTGACACACACCTACACACAGACACACACACACACACACACACTGATAAACACACACCTACACACAGACACACAGACACACACACACACACACACTCACTGACACAGACTGACACACACACTCAGACTGACACACACACTGACACACACACAGACAGGCAGACACACACACACACACACACAGACAGACACACACAGACAGACAAGCGCGCACACACACACAGACTGACACACACTGACACACACACACACACACACACACTGAGAAACACACAGACACACATACACACTGAGACACACACAGAAACACACCCTTAGACAGACACACAGACACACACTCACTCACACACACACACACACACACACACACACACACTGACACACACAGACACACACACACAGACACACACTGACAGACACACTGTCACACACACACACACACGCTGACCCACACGCGCACACACACACACATATACAGACACACACACGCGCATGCACGCACACACAGACACACACACACACTGATGCGCGCACACACACACACACACACTGACACACACACTGACACACACAAACACACACACAGACAGACAGACGCGCGCGCACACACACACACTGACACACACACACACACTGACACACATACACACTGACAAACACACACTGACACACAGACTGACACACACACACTCACTGACACACACACTCAGACTGACACACACACAGACAGACAGACAGACATGCGCGCACACACACACACTGACACACACACACACACACACACACTGACACACACACTGACACACACGCAGACACACAAAGACAGGCAGACACACACACACACGCACTCAGACTGACACACACTGACACACACACACACAGACACACACAGACAGACGCGCACACACACACACACTCTCACACAGAGACACACACTGACACACACACTGACACACACACACACACACACAGAGACACACACTGACACACACGCAGACACACAAAGACAGGCAGACACACACACACACACGCACTCAGACTGACACACACTGACACACACACACACAGACACACAAAGACAGACACGCGCACACACACACTGTCACACACGCACACTCACAGGTACTGACACACACCCACACACAGGTACTGACATGCATGCACACACATGTACTGACAAACAGACACACACTGAGACACACACTAAGACACACACACAGATAGTGACACACACTGATACACACACAGGTACTGACACACACTGAGACACACACACACACACACACAGTGACACACACAGGTACTGTCACACACGCACACACACACACAGGTACACTAATGCGATGCACTTTAGCTGCCAGTTAAATATTTAACTAAATGTTAAATCTAGCTCAGAGATTTATTTAACTATTTAACTATTTAGCTAAATGTTAAATCTAGCTAAGAGATTTCAGATTTATTTAAATATTTAGCTAAATGTTAAATCTAGTTAAGAGATTTAAGATTTATTTAAATATTTAGCTAACTGTTAAATCTTGTAACTAGATTTCTAAATGATATCTGAATGCACACATTTATAAAAAGCTGTATTTATTTTCTCCTCATTTCTGGCAGCCCATACTAACGCCGCTCGGAACTTTGGCATTTTTAAATCCTAACGGTCTCTGCTCAGCGGAGTGGAATGTTCAGGAGCCGGTTGCCTAGCAGCGTCTCCGCCTCCTTCTCTGCCCCGCCCCCTCTCTCCCTCTCTCGTTGCTCCAGCTAGGAGTTCACATTCAGCTTCCTTAGATTATATAGCGCCATTCTTTACTAACTCTTACAAATGAGTTTATTGGAGGCTTCGTGTTTTTAAGATGGTTCAGGTGCAGTCCGGGCAGACTGACTGCAGCATCATTATAGTATACCGCACTGCGCTCGGCTTTGTGTGGAGGCTGATACACAAAATAATGAACGACTGGTAAAGAAATCACATGGATTGCTTTTTAATGGTAAATGTGTATCTGGTATTCTAAGTATTATCTACAATTAATAATAACAGCTATATTCATATTCAGAATGTGATACAGTATTAAGTTCCTGGTTAACCTGAGATCACATACATTTTCTTTACTTTTTTTTTTTTTTTTAAACAGCTTCAGTGGTTTCAATCTCTCCTCGCACTAAATCACAGAGTCAGCTCTGAACACGGCATCCTTTATATTCCCTTGTGTGATCGAGTGGAAATCTGCTCTGCAGCGCACTCCAGCACCCACACAGCTCCCTGACCTGCACACCGCAGGGCAACTGCTGTAGAAAGGCTGTTTCATCAGTCCCTGCTGTGGATTACAATAGTATTGGTTTTCAGAATAAATAATTAAACTCACATGGGGAGGTGTCGGGTCGCGGGGCTAACTATGCTGTAAACCTGGTCGTCATGGAGACGGGCAGAACGCAGCTCTCACTATTCCTTATACAATGCTGCCATCGTGTGGCCATTTAGTAGAACTGTTTGTTCTAATATATCTATATCCATATCTCTCTATCTATCTATCAGCTCAGTTGCCCTTTGAAATGACTCGTATTAACCTTAACCCATTTTTCAAAAATAGACATTTCAGATACATTCTTAAAATACAGCAAAAACAATATTTACAGGATAGCCAGGAGAGTACTGTGTGTATAAATAATAACGTTTTCTGTAATTGCTCTTATTTGAAATCATTCTCATGTATTTATCATGCTTACTGCCTGTTCTTATTGGACTCATATAAGCAAATAGTTACTATCAGGTTTAGCTGCTCTTAGTCGAATTCGCTCTTTTAATTTACTGTGTGCTTTATTATTCTGCTCTTACTTGAATTGATTTTATGGTACTTTCATATCTGCTCTTATCTGTATTATGATATTCTGTAATGTGATATTTCATAATGTGATACTTTGTACTGTGATAACTTGTAACAATTGTAAGCAGCCCTGGATTTCTACTAAGAAACAAATAATAATAACAGTAATTCATTACTGAATTTCACTACCTGTATTACCCATTGTAAACAGCAGAGGGCACCAGCAACCGCTTGTCACTGAGCTGTGCTCTGATAATAAAAAAATAATATTTTTAATTAACCAACAGTTTTACTAAATGGCCACACGATGGCAGCATTGGATAAGAAATAGCGAGAGCTGCGTTCTGCTTTTAGTCGGATTTGCTCTTGTTTATAGTTTACTGTGTGCTTTATTATTTTGCTCTTACTTTAATTGATTTTATATTTTCATATCTGTATCATGATATTTTTTAATGTGTTACTTTGTACTGAGAGAACTTGTAACAATTGCAAGTCACCCTGGATAACGGAGTCTGGATAAGGAAGTCTGTAAGAAATAAATACGACTGCTACACAACGGTCAAGGGTCACGTCTGGAAACAGCAACCCTGACTGAACTGATGAGGATGAGGATGAGAAGGATGATATACATGTACTGTGTATATATATATATATATATATATAATTTACATGAAACTTGTACTTTTTATATAGGTATATAAATGTCAATTGCTGTGGATAAACGCATCAGCCAAATCAATTAATATGACATGTAGTTTTCCAGCTTGCTATTTATTAAATTTATTTATACATTTATAATATAAACATGTATTCATTTCTACATTTATTTATTTAACAATATTTATTTCTAAATGTATTTATTCCTCTATGCATTTGTTTAAATCATTTCTTTATTTCTACGAAATAAATGATTCCTTTATTTAGTTTTAATTAAATGAGGAACCACAATTTATCAGAGATCAAGTTAGGAGAAGCAATCAGGCCAATCTTGTCAAGCATCAAGCAAATAGGCACACTTGGAAAGCTGCTGGGGCCCAAGATTCACACAATTCTTGCTTCTAACTTGGCGCCTCTTTGATCGCTTCGCTCCACTTGAAATGCTCTTTAGTATGACTTGAAGTGACTGAGACACACTCACACACACACACTGAGACACACACACACTGAGATACACACACTGAGATACACACACACAAACACATGGGGGGGATCACGTGACGCTTAAACTGAGTATATGTGAAACAGACGAGCTCCGCATAACCTGATCGTATTTTGCCACCATTTGACTCCCTCCTGTTCTACTTTGCCAGTAACAAATACTAAATCTTCAGTAACAATGTCCCTGGATGAATTTTGGGCGAATTCGACTGAGAACCACAAAATCAACTAAGAAAAATCCCAAAACTAGGAGTGCTACTCGACACGATGAGGGACAAGATGGCGACCGTTGTTGTATACCTGAAGCCTTTATCTCGCAGATAGTTCAAGATGTCTCTACACGAATCAAAAGTATACTGGATAGAAAGCTGGAACGAATTATCAGCTCAGTCGACACTCTAAAGGCAGAAATTATTGAATCCGGTAAAAGGATTCAAGCAACAGAAGAACATATATCTTGTGAGGCTGTGTGGTCCAGTGGTTAAAGAAATGAGCTTGTAAGCAGGAGGTCACTAGTTCAAATCCCACCTCAGCCACTGATTCATTGTGTGACCCTGAGCAAGTCACTTAACCTCCTTGTGCTCCGTCTTTCGGGTGAGACGTAATTGTAAGTGACTCTGCAGCTGATGCACAGTTCACACACCAGAGTCTCTGTAAGTCGCCTTGGATAAAGGCGTCTGCTAAATAAACAAATAATAACAATAATTGAACATGAGAAATTTAAAACCGAATGGATCAGGCAATCTACTACTCCTCGTATACATCTAAAAGTAGAGGGGTGATCATTTTAATGCATACAAATGTGCCGTTTACACTATGTAACACAATTTGTGTTCCTGGGTAGTAAGTGTTATTTCCTAATTGCTTATGCCTCAAAAGTATAGAAAATGGCTATTATTCCCCACAAACTTTGCTTTTGTGACCAGGACAGTGATATTTTGAAATTTACCTATTTCCAATGAGAAAACGGGCGACTTTGTGTCTTTTCGTTCACATAAAGTCAGAAAAAAACAACATATGAATCCAAATTAACATGTATTTATACTAAAGTAATACAAAAATGACTAGAAAAGATTTAGAAGTGAGTAGTTTTTCGAGATTTACGATTATACTGTAAATCACTTTCACGAATTACAACTACCAATAAAAATGGGTGGTCTGGCAATCCCTAATTTAAAATTTTTGTAATTGGGCCTGTACATTTAAAATTCATCAGAGAATGGTTTGCACACAGTGCAGATTGTACATGGTTGGATATAGAGGCTGATGTAGTTAAATCTGTTAATCTGACATGCTTACTAACAATGAAAGAAAAACGATGGAAAAAGCTGGTCAGGGGAAATGTCGTTCTGAGCAACACATTAAGGGTATGGCAAGAAATTAAAAGGATTCATAACAAGGAGGAGTTCGGTCAGTTATTGGCTGCAATAGTGGGGAACACGAGTTTTAAACCTGGTCTGTCAGATGCTGGCTATAAGCTTTGGGATAAAAGTGGTATAAAGTTTGTGTGACCTTTGGGGGAATAACTGCCTGAAACCCTTTGCCCAGCTGGGAGAGCAATTTAATATCCCTTCGTAGTATTTGAGGTATTTGCAAATCAGACACTATGTCACTTCTAATCTTATGATGAATGTCTCCAACTACACCCTCGCAATTGTAGAAACATTGTTAACTGACAAGGTAACGAAACACTTTATAACAAGATGTTATGATGCTTTCTATTCAGCAGCTGCACTGGATTGTGGGGCGAGCAGGCTGGGATGGGAGCAGGACCTGAACATAACAAAAGATAATGAAACCTGGGAAGATATTATCAACCGGATACATTCAAACCTGACAAGTAACCAAACAACAGAAAGGCAATTTAAAATTATCCATAGATTGCATTTCACTCCTTATAGATTACATAAATTTAACTCACAAGTATGCACCATGTGTAAAAAGGCACCTGGGACATACATACACTGTATTTGGTCCTGTTCTCCTCTAAAGCAGTTTAAGCTTTATCGAGGCTAACAAGATAGAACGATTCCATAGAATTTGGGATCCCTTTTTGAAATATATTGGACCTGCTCTCTCATTCTTAATATTGAAGGGATATTGAATGCAAAGTACTGCATAAGGTTACCATGATCACAATTGCTGGCTTTTTTTATTTTTAATTTTTTATTATTATTTATTGTTTCTACTGCCTTATTTTCATATATATATATATATATATATATATATATTGTGAACGAGCGGCACTCACTCGGGTTCGTTGCCCCTTTATAATTACGACCCAGCACACAGAAATGGCGTTTTCAAGCGCTGACGCGCTATATTTTAATAAACACAAAAATAAAACAAAACACAAAACAAACACCTAACTCCGATTTGGAGCACTTACTACACAGGTATTTCCCTGACTAACTTGCAGGACGGCTAAGCCGTTTACCTGTCACACAACACAATCACCAACTCACAGGTTTACACAGCACTTACTCTTTTTCTGACTGCTCGGAGACAGAGCACCTCTTCTGCCTCCTTCTACTCAGCAGCCCTGAGCATTCTGACTTTAATAATGATCTCCAGGTGCAGGGAATAATTAAGCAATAAAACAATTAAAACTAAACAAAACAATTAAACAAATCAATTAGCAAATTAAATGAAACAATAAAGCAATACAATCAAACAAAAAGGTGCATTCCACACATGTTTCTCTCGCAGGGAGGTTTTAACCCCCTCCCTGCTGTCTCACACAACCCGCTGTCTTACAATATATATATATATATATATATATTATATATATATATATATATATATATATATATATATATATATATGTCATATATCTTGTAGCATTGTATGACAAAGAATATATACTGTTTGCCACATTGTAAATATGTAAAAGCAAAAATAAATACTAAAATTAAAAAAAACAAACACACACACTGAGACACACACTGAGACACACACACACACACTGAGACACACACACACACTGAGACACACACTGAGACACACACACACACTGAGACACACACACACACTGAGACACACACTGAGACACACACACACACACTGAGACACACACACACCGATACACACACTCACATTGAGACACACACACACACCGAGACACACACACACACTGAGACACACACACACACTGAGACACACACACACACACTGAGACACACACACACCGAGACACACACACTCACACTGAGACACACACACACACACCGAGACACACACACACACACTGAGACACACACACTGAGACACACACACACACACTGAGACACACACACACCGATACACACACTCACATTGAGACACACACACTGAGACACACACTGAGACATACAGGAAACGGGAGATTTTCAAACAGGAAATAGAACATTTCTAGAATCGAGCAGCACCTTCAGGTTTTCAGTGAAAGCTGGTCAGGCTTGGATGTAAGCTTAAAAAATGAACGCATTTCAACACCTGCGCAGCGGCGCAGCGGGGTAAGGTCGTGTGCGTTTCAAGAACGTCATGATGCAAGTTCAAACCACGGTATTTTTTGTTTTTTCCTGCAATATGTGCTGTTTTAAAACATAAATACATTGTTTAATATAAATGGTGTGGATATCAAACTGCTTGCACACCCTGGTTTGTTTTGACGTTGACCAACATGTGGAATCACAGGATTGGTAGATGTCCAGTTATTTAGCTTTTCTGTTTGAAAAGTCGCTGCACACCCTTAAAAAGTAGACGGAAGAGGAAGATGAAGAAGGAGGAGAAGAACAATTTGACCTTAGTTTGACGACTTATATCTCATTGTGTATAAGAGGTATTTATGTTTTTTGTCACATTTGATGTAAGAGTGTTTCAGACTTTTGGTACAGATGGTAATTCTAAGTGATTTAGTTTTGCCGCTGCAACATGGTGAAAACAGCTAAACTCTTGGAGCTGTATAGAGACTCTCGGTCGTTTCAAACACGTTTTTCTAACTCCTCTCAATCCCACGACAAAAACATTGTCAATGTAAATAAACAAGTTAGAAAAACGCAACAGCCGTTTGAAGGGGTGATATCAAACACACAAGCCCAAGTTAGGAGAAGCAATCAGGCCAATCTTGTCAAGCATCAAGCAAATAGGCACGCTTGGAAAGGTGCTGGGGCCCAAGATTCACACAATTCTTGCTTCTAACTTGGCGCCTTTTTTTGATCGCTTTGCTCCACTTTATCGCTCCACTTGAAATGCTCTTTGTATGACTTGAAGTGACTGAGACACACACACACTGAGACAGACACACTGAGACAGACACAGAGACACACACACACTGAGACACACACACACAGACACACACACACACACATATATAACTAATCTTTAGTAAGCTGACTTTAGACTGGAATGAAAGGGTATCTATTTTTATTTGGGAGATCAAATGCATGTTTTTTCCTCTAAATATTAAATGCTATACGTTTTGTATTGATTGATAATATCAATATTTTCTGCTGATTTATCAAAGAATGGAAAAATTCACCTTTCACACAACACAGATTTCCCTGCAGGGACTGACACACACACACACACACACACACACACGCACACACACTTATGCTATGCACTTATTTTATGCTAATTGATAAACATGCAAATTTCAACATTACAACAGCCAATCAAATCGCGTGAAACGCTCATTTGCATACAAACTCCAGGGTTTGCTGCTAGTTAAATATTTAAATAAATGTTAAATCTAGCTAAGAGATTTAAGATTTATTTAAATATTTAGGTAAATGTTAAATCTAGTTAAGAGATTTAAGATTTATTTAAATATTTAGGTAAATGTTAAATCTAGTTAAGAGATTTAAGATTTATTTAAATATTTAGGTAAATGTTAAATCTAGTTAAGAGATTTAAGATTTATTTAAATATTTAGCTAACTGTTAAATCTTGTAACTAGATTTCTAAATGATATCTGAATGCACACATTTATAAAAAGCTGTATTTATTTTCTCCTCATTTCTGGCAGCCCATACTAACGGCGCTCGGAACTTTGGCATTTTTAAATCCTAACGGTCTCTGCTCAGCGGAGTGGAATGTTCAGGAGCCGGTTGCCTAGCAGCGTCTCCGCCTCCTTCTCTGCCCCGCCCCCTCTCTCCCTCTCTCGTTGCTCCAGCTAGGAGTTCACATTCAGCTTCCTTAGATTATATAGCGCCATTCTTTACTAACTTTTACAAATGAGCTTATTGGAGGCTTCGTGTTTTTAAGATGGTTCAGGTGCAGTCCGGGCAGACTGACTGCAGCATCATTACAGTATACCGCACTGCGCTCGGCTTTGTGTGGAGGCTGATACACAAAATAATGAACGACTGGTAAAGAAATCACATGGATTGCTTTTTAATGCTAAATGTGTATCTGGTATTCTAAGTATTACCTACAATTAATAAATCAGCTATATTCATATTCAGAATGTGATAGAGTATTAAGTTCCTGGTTAACCTGCGATCTTTGAAATTGACGAGGAAATCAGTTTATGGGAAAGTAATCAAGCACTTTGTTTTTAAGGAAGTCTCTCGGATGTGGTGTTTTGGGATTGCAATTAACCAATCGGTCTGGAGTAGAGACGGTCCGAATCTGTGGAGGAGTGAATTCCTGGGAATTCGCACTCCTCCAGGGAGCCGCCATCTTCCTCAGCGACATCGTCATCGGAATTATCACAAACGGACCGCTAAAGTGACCTGGAATACATGAACTCAGCTGCTCGGTTCTAGTTTTGTGAAATCGACAGACGTGGTGTCTCCTTTTAAGAAGTAGGAGTTCATAAAGGCTGGAGTTGAGGGTTTGAAAACGTGACCCAATGAGAAGTCTTGTTTTTGTTTGACAGCGTATAAAGATTTTACTGACAAAAAGGCCTGATATGTTACATTGGAAGTGCTTCGCCTGTAAAGAGTTTGATAGCATGTTTACTTGATTTCCATTTTTATCATTCAAATACTAAACAGGTAAGATGCTCCCTCTGCAGATTACAGATTCTCTTCAGATTTCCGCGGTTCTGTGCAGTTTGGGACGGCCTCTAGGCTTGAGGTTTGCAGACATGTGATAGACAGTCTCTGGGTTCGGGCAGCGATGCACATTTTAATTTGAGCTGCTGTGCTGTTATAGATTCATCTGATAGAGACACAGGGATATCTTCAGACGGCACGGTTCAGGTGTTTTGAGACTTGTGGAAAGGATGGAAGTTTTACAAATATTACAATTTTTTTTTATCAATAACTAGAGTAAATTATCAAAATCCCTTGTTCTGTATATGACTGGTTGTATGTTAACCTTACAGAGGATTCTATGAAGAGAAATGTAATAAATTAATTTTCAAATTTGACAGGCCCTCGATGTGCGTCTCTTGTTTTGTGTTTTGTTGTTCTTCAGAGCCGGGCTCGCTGACAGGTTTAAAACACAACGCGTCGCTTTCCCTGGCGTTCGGCTGCCTGGACTTATTCCTGCGATATCTTTATCAACACAATCGCCATGGTTTATGTTTTTATTAACATGTCCCTCGTCATGAATAGTTCTGAGGAGTTGTTTTAGTTTTCCATCAGTTATGAACGGAGCGCGGGAGGGGACTTGAGACAAAAAATATATCTCCCAGAGACACACAGGTACTGACGCACGCATGCGCACGCACACACACACACACAGGTACTGACCCCCACACACACACACACACAGGTAGTGACCTAAACACACACAGGTACTGACCCCCACACACACACACACAGGTAGTGTCCCACACACACACACACAGGTAGTGACCCACACACACACAGGTACTGACCTGCGCACACACAGGTACTGACAGACACACACACAGGTACTGACACACACACACAGGTAATGACAAACACACACACACACAGATACTGACACACACGCACACACATGTACTGACAAACAGACACATACTGAGACACACACAGACACTAAGACACACACACACTGAGACACACACTGAGACACACACACACACACACTGAGACAGACACACACTGAGACAAAAACACTGAGACACACACACACACACTGAGACAAACACACTGAGACAAACACACACACTGAGACACACACACTGAGACACACACAGGTACAATTATGTTATGCTAATTGTTAAATATTCAGATTTAGCGGACAGTTAAATATTTAGCTAAATGTTAAATCTAGTTAAGAGATTTAAGATTTATTTAAATATTTAGCTAACTGTTAAATCTAGTTAAGAGATTTAATATTTATTTAAATATTTAGCTAACTGTTAAATCTTGTAACTAGATTTCTAAATGATATCTGAATGCACACATTTATAAAAAGCTGTATTTATTTTCTCCTCATTTCTGGCAGCCCATACTAACGGCGCTCGGAACTTTGGCATTTTTAAATCCTAACGGTCTCTGCTCAGCGGAGTGGAATGTTCAGGAGCCGGTTGCCTAGCAGCGTCTCCGCCTCCTTCTCTGCCCCGCCCCCTCTCTCCCTCTCTCGTTGCTCCAGCTAGGAGTTCACATTCAACTTCCTTAGATTATATAGCGCCATTCTTTACTAACTTTTACAAATGAGCTTATTGGAGGCTTCATGTTTTTAAGATGGTTCAGGTGCAGTCCTGGCAGACTGACTGCAGCATCATTACAGTATACCGCACTGCGCTCGGCTTTGTGTGGAGGCTGATACACAAAATAATGAACGACTGGTAAAGAAATCACATGGATTGCTTTTTAATGGTAAATGTGTATCTGGTATTCTAAGTATTACCTACAATTAATAACTCAGCTATATTCATATTCAGAATGTGATACAGTATTAAGACAGGGTCCAGTATTAGAAATAAATAAACATGCTTTAAGAGAAACAGCAGTGATGTTTATTGCCCATTCCCATCCATTCTCTATATGTTTCTACATTGTGGTTGCAATCCACAGGGACAAGGGACTCAGCGATGTTAAATAAAAAACTAGAGCCCACAATTAACCAATATAGAAAGGAAGGGGGGAGAAATGTATTGCCTGCGTGCAGTACCTTCCACTTTCCTCTATTAAATGTCATTTGCCATGTGTCTGCCCAGTTCTGAATGCTGTCGAGATCATTTTGAATGACCTTTGCTGCTGCAACAGTGTTTGCCACTCCTCCTATTTTTGTGTCGTCTACAAATTTAACAAGTTTGCTTACTATACCAGAATCTAAATCATTAATGTATTGTGTTCAGTTCTGGTCACCTCGTTACAAAAAGGATATTGCTGCTCTAGAAAGAGTGCAAAGAAGAGCAACCAGAATTATCCCGGGTTTAAAAGGCATGTCGTATGCAGACAGGCATTGAGAATTGAATCTATTCAGTCTTGAACAAAGAAGACTACGCGGCGATCTGATTCAAACATTCAAAATCCTAAAAGGTATTGACAATGTCGACCCAGGGGACTTCTTGGACCTGAAAAAAGAAACCAGGGGTCACAAATGGAGATTAGATAAAGGGGCATTCAGAACAGAAAATAGGAGGCACTTTTCAACCATCACAGACTAGCAGCTCTGCACACTCCTGTAACACTGCATGAGATCAAAGAACAGCCACATAAACTACAGCCAGGGAACTCCTGTGGAACAGACATGAGTAAGGATCCGCGCAAAGTGATGTGCGGTTTCAAACCCCCGTAAGAGGCTGTGTGCTCCCGTGGTTAAAGACAAGGGCTTGTAGGGAAATAAGCGGCATGCACGCTTTCATTTTTGAATTTTTGTTTGTAAAAAACAGCGAGTTAAAGACCACGTACATTTTCTTTACTTTTTTTTTTTTTTTTTTTAAAACAGCTTCAGTGGTTTCAATCTCTCCACGCACTAAATCGCAGAGTCATCTCTGAACACTGTATCCTTTATATTCCCTTGTGTGATTGAGTGGAAATCTGCTCTGCAGCGCACTCCAGCACCCACACAGCTCCCTGACCTGCACACCGCAGGGCAACTGCTGTACAAAGGCGGTTTTATCAGTCCCTGTTGTGGTTTAAAATAGTATTGGTTTTAAGAATAAATAATTAAACTCACATGGGGAGGTGTCGAGTCGCAGGGCTTCCTGTGCTGTAAACCTCGCTATTCCTTATACAATGCTGCCATCGTGTGGCCATTTACTAGAACTGTTTGTTCTAATATATCTATCTCACTATCTATCTATCTATCTATCTATCTATCTATCTATCTATCTATCTATCTATCTATCTATCTATCTATCTATCAGCTCAGTTGCCCTTTGAAATGACTCGTAATAACCTTAACCCCTGTGCAAAAATAGACATTTCAGATACATTCTTAAAATATAAGACCCTCATCTCTCCCTACACCCCCACTCGACCTCTCTGCTCCGCCTGCACTAGAAGACTGGCTCTACCTCCGCTACGCTCCCCTGCCTCCAGAGCCCGCTCCTTCTCCACCCTCGCTCCGCAGTGGTGGAATGACCTTCCTACAGATGTCAGGACTGCCCAGTCCCTGACCACATTCCGGCGCCTCCTTAAGACTCACCTCTTCAAACAGCACCTGTAGAACTCCTCTGTTTGTATCCTGGGACACTATCACCCTTCATGTAAATGTGCTTTATTTTGCTCTTATCTGCCCCCTATTTTACTGCATTTAATCCTGTACTTCAGAATACTGTAATCTCCCAAGTGTTTAACCTGTAGTACTTTGTATTTAATCATATCCTGATGTAACTATCACTATTATCTGCTGTATTATTGAATTGTGGTTTGTCACACTTGTACTTTGCTAGAACAAAAGTTATTGTATTTCTTGCTCTTATTGTATTACTTGTATTGTAACACTTGAAATGTATTTGCTTACGATTGTAAGTCACCCTGGATAAGGGCGTCTGCTAAGAAATAAATAATAATAATAATAAAATACAGCAAAAACAATATTTACAGGATAGCCAGGAGAGTACTTTGTGTATAAATAATAACGTTTTCTGTAATTGCTCTTATTTGAAATCATTCTCATGTATTTATCATGCTTACTGCCTGTTCTTACTGGACTCATATCAGCAAATAGTTACTATCAGGTTTAGCTGCTCTTAAACGAATTCACTCTTATAATTTACTGTGTGCTTTATTATTTTGCTCTTACTTGAATTGATCTTATTGTATTTTCATATCTGCTCTTATCTGTATTATGATATTCTGTAATGTGTTATTTTATAATGTGATACTTTGTACTGCGATAACTTATAACAATTGTAAGCAGCCCTGGATGTCTGCTAAGAAATAAATAATAATAACAACAGTAACAACGTCATTGTGAATTTCACTACCTGTACTACCCATTGTAAACAGCAGAGGGCACCAGCAACCGCTTGTCACTGAGCTGTGCTCTGATAAAAAAATAAATAAAAAAAATGTAATAAACCAACAGTTCTACTAAATGGCCACACGATGGCAGCATTGGATAAGGAATAGCGAGAGCTGCGTTCTGCTTTTAGTCGAATTTGCTCTTGTTTATAGTTTACTGTGTGCTTTATTATTTTGCTCTTACTTGAATTGATTTTATATTTTCATATCTGTATTATGATATTTTTTAATGTGATACTTTGTACTGAGAGAACTTGTAACAATTGCAAGTCACCCTGGATAACGGAGTCTGGATAAGGAAGTCTGTAAGAAATAAATACGACTGCTACACAACGGTCAAGGGTCAAGTCTGGAAACAGCCACCCTGATTGAACTGATAAGGATGAGGAGGATGATGAGGATGAGGAGGATGATGATATACATGTACTTTATATATATATATATATATATATTATATTTTATCACATTTGATGTAAGAGTGTTTCAGACTTTTGGTACAGATGGTAATTCTAAGAGGAGGATAAGTGGTCCAGTGGTTAAAGAAAAGGGCTTGTAACCAGGAGGTACCTGGTTCAAATCCCACCTCAGCCACTGATTGATTGTGTGACCCTGAGCAAGTCACTTAACCTCCTTGTGCTCCGTCTTTTGGGTGAGACGTAGTTGTAAGTGACTCTGCAGCTGATGCATAGTTCACACACCCGAGTCTCTGTAAGTCGCCTTGGATAAAGGCGTCTGCTAAATAAACAAATAATAATAATGATTTAGTTTTGCCGCTGCAACATGGTGAAAACAGCTAAACTCTTGGAGCTGTATAGAGACTCTCGGTCGTTTCAAACACGTTTTTCTAACTCCTCTCAATCCCATGACAAAAACATTGTCAATGTAAATAAACAAGTTAGAAAAATACAACAGCCGTTTAAAGGGGTGATATCAAACACAAAAGAACAAGTTAGGAGAAGCAATCAGGCCAATCTTGTCAAGCATCAAGCAAATAGGCACACTTGGAAAGGTGCTGGGGGCCCAAGATTCACACAATTCTTGCTTCTAACTTGGCGCCTTTTTTTGATCGCTTCGCTCCACTTTATCGCTCCATTTGAAATGCTCTTTGTATGACTTGAAGTGACTGAGACACACACACACACACACACACACAAGATACTGACACACACAGGTACTGACACACACACACACTTATGCTATGCAAATTTCAACATTACAAGAGCCAATCAAATCGCGTGAAACGCTCATTTGCATACAAACTCCAGAGTTTGCTGGCCAGTTAAATATTTAGATAAATGTTAAAGCTAGTTAAGAGATTTAAGATGTATTTAAATATTTAGCTAACTGTTAAATCTTGTAACTAGATTTCTAAATGATATCTGAATGCACACATTTATAAAAAGCTGTATTTATTTTCTCCTCATTTCTGGCAGCCCATACTAACGGCGCTCGGAACTTTGGCATTTTTAAATCCTAACGGTCTCTGCTCAGCGGAGTGGAATGTTCAGGAGCCGGTTGCCTAGCAGCGTCTCCGCCTCCTTCTCTGCCCCGCCCCCTCTCTCGTTGCTCCAGCTAGGAGTTCACATTCAGCTTCCTTAGATTATATAGCGCCATTCTTTACTAACTTTTACAAATGAGCTTATTGGAGGCTTCGTGTTTTTAAGATGGTTCAGGTGCAGTCCGGGCAGACTGACTGGAGCATCATTACAGTATACCGCACTGCGCTCGGCTTTGTGTGGAGGCTGATACACAAAATAATGAACGACTGGTAAAGAAATCACATGGATTGCTTTTTAATGCTAAATATGTAACAAACCTAATCCTTAAGCAATGTCCATTAACTAGTATTTTATGACGGAAATACAAATAAACTACCCTGAACAATATAAACTCTCCAAAGCAGTAGGATTGCGCGACAGAACCAAGAAAAATTGCTGGGTAAGTCAGGATTGTTTACAACACCTAGAAAATAGGAAGAAAATTAAACCAGAAGACAACACCAGAATTCAAATAGCAGATGTTATTGAATATGCATGGAATATTATACTTGTAGACAGATGTGTTTATTATTATTTGTTTATTTAGCAGACGCCTTTATCCAAGGCGACTTACAGAGACTAGGGTGTGTGAACTATGCATCAGCTGCAGAGTCACTTACAAATACATCTCACCTGAAAGATGGAGCACAAGGAGGTTAAGTGACTTGCTCAGGGTCACACAATGAGTCAGTGGTTGAGGAGGGATTTGAACCGGGGACCTTCTAGTTACACGCCCTTTTCTTTAACCACTGGACCACACAGCCTTCTGTCAAACATTTGGTGTACATGGGTTTGAATCAGACAGCATTTGGACCAGTCAACATGTTTACCAGAACACGCATCAATACCAGTCATATAGGACAGATCAAAGCTTTCAGTGATGTACAGCCTAACATAGACAATGTTGATTAAAGTGTATACCAAGGAGTCCATCAGGCAGTCCTTATAGAAAACAAAATGTCCATGAAACAACAACAGCCAATGCTTTGAAAGTCCCAAGCTGTTATATATCAGGTCTGTATTGAGAATGCAGGTGAGCCAGAACAGTTTAAACACAAAACAAAACAAAACGAGACTTCTGAGCGGGGTGCTCGTTAAACCCTGATAAATAAACAAAAAGGAGAATAATCCCAAACAAACAGTCAGAACAGAACAGATAATCCAGCAGCTAAAAAATAAGAGATTCCTCCCCATCAGGGGATCTCACCCGGTTCCTCCTGGGTCCTGTAGAGCTTGGAGTTTCCAACCAGGTAAGGAGACAAAAAGTGATGATTTGGATAAGAAATGGATTGGTCACCGTTGTTGCTCTTAGGATAAAAATAAACCATTTTAATGATGTGGATAGTTTCAATTTGGCAGGAGATTAGATAACTGGTTACTTTCAAACTGGAAAATGGCAGATTTGAGAAAAAACACACTGTTTCTAACAACCAAAAGATTATTGCTTCCCGGTCTCTCCTTTACAGACCAGCAACCTTCCTCTTCAAAAAAACCCTGCTCCTTCCTCCAAACGCTCTGCATCCACAAAAACCACACCCGAAAAAGAATCACCCCAGAAAAAAGGAACCCACTCCCCCTTCACAGGAAGTAATAGCCATATTTAAAGAGCTCCCAATTAAGATACTTAAAGACATAATGATTAATCAAGCTCAATAAGCCCTTTGTCAAGGCAATTAGCAAAACACCTGAATCTAATTAGAATTTCCATGTGGAAATTAAGGAAAAGATCATTCAGTTAAAACAACGAGAGAGAGAGAGAGAGAAGGAGAGAGGAGAGATAAACCCCTTACCAAAAACTGACAGTAAATTGATATAGCTTCACCTAATTTTACCTTATGAATCTGAAAGGCCGACTTTATAAACGAGCAATAAATTACTTACTTAGCAATTGAACAGAGAATTAACTTAACCTGGCCAGGTATTCCAAGTGCTTTCACACAGAGGAGTTATGACGGTTCAGAACCGCCACTGTAGCGGCTTATAGGTCTGTGTGAATTGCTTATACAGCCACAGCAATACCGGCATATTTTATACTGTCTCTGAAGCACCTCACCAGGTGGTTCAGAGACGGCACTGAAGCATCTTAACTGCCTGTGTGAAAGGCTGTACCGCCACTGAAGCACTATAGTGGGCGTGGTTTCAAAGCAACATGCCTCGTCACTACAGCGTAGGGATTCATTTGTGTCTGAGCTTGAGTCATAGTGCCGGTACCTATAGTTAAAAATCTCATAAAACGCTTTCTTTTTAAAATCTCAACACAGTTGCATCAAGTCTGCAAGTTCTTGCGTGTGCGTTAAAGAGAGACAGTCCGCTGCCACGTTTGTAGCCGACTTTTAAATTACTTTACGATTTCAGCTTGAGCGCCTTTAAGTAAGATGACACTGGCTGCAACTCTATTCTCGTTTTTTATAGACAAATAAGCTTACTTGATTTGAAAAACGTCATGAACGATACAAGCATCTTCAAACACTACTTGGTTTGATTAAATGAGTAGTACACGACAAAATATATTATAGCCTACTTCAATAGGAACATTAGCCTGCTATATTATATTAAACCAAAACAATAATAACAATCTGGTTCTCTTGCCTTTTTCAATGAATATAATTTAATTAATAAAGAATAAAACATACTAAAGTTAACAACTACCTAGCCTAAGTTTAATTGATGTTTTTTGTAATCTAACAGCAGCTTCTGTTGCACACACATCGCTGATAATAGTGCAGACCGCGGGGCAAACCAATGCTCGTGTGGGGGGCGTTTTTTCATCAATATCGTCCTTCTGGACTTTTTTCATGTAGAATACGTGATTGTAAACATCTAACACTAGTCCGTACAATACTCTTTCAAATAAATATTAGGTCCTCTGCTATTCCTAATCTACATTAATGATTTAGATTCTGGTATAGTAAGCAAACTCGTTAAATTTGCAGACGACACAAAAATAGGAGGACTGGCAAACACTGTTGCAGCAGAAAAGGTCAGGCTAAATGAATTGAATCTATTCAGTCTTGAACAAAGAAGACTACGCGATGATCTGATTCAAACATTCAAAGTCCTAAAAGGTATAGACAATGTCGACCCAGGGGACTTCTTTGACCTGAAAAAAGAAACAAGGACCAGGGGTCACAAATTGAGATTAGATAAAGGGGCATTCAGAACAGAAAATAGGAGTCACTTTTTTACACAGAGAATTGTGAGGGTTTGGAACCAACTCCCCAGTAATGTTGTTGAAGCTGACACCCTGGGATCCTTCAAGAAGCTGCTTGATGAGATTCTGGGATCAATAAGCTACTAACAACCAAACGAGCAAGATGGGCTGAATGGGGCCTCCTCTCGTTTGTAAACTTTCTTATGTTCTTAAACGTGTTCTGATTTTGAATATGCTCTTCTTAGGGTCGGTATTATTGTCATTGCTTGCGTCCCGGCTCCTCTTTCTTTACACATTAAGCGCTGCCTGCACGTGTTCGGTCTTGTCAGTGAACAGTCTGTTGATTGACAAGTTTGAAGGTTATACTCGCGCGATCTCTTTGGATGTGTGAAAGGGTGATGACGTTATTACACTCGCATGGATTGTGTGATTTCATGCTGTGTGAAAGGGTGATGACGTTATTACACCCGCATGGATTGTGTGATTTCATGCTGTGTGAAAGGGTGATGACGTTATTACACCCTCATGGATTGTGTGATTTCATGCTGTGTGAAAGGGTGATGACATTATTACACCCGCATGGATTGTGTGATTTCATGCTGTGTGAAAGGGTGATGACGTTATTACACCCGCATGGATTGTGTGATTTCATGCTGTGTGAAAGGGTGATGATGTTATTACACCCGCATGGATTGTGTGATTTCATGCTGTATTAAAGGGTATTTTACACACTCATTAAAACGTTTCAGAGACGGCACAGTAGCTGCATTTCTGTGTGAAAATTTAATACTCAATTAAGAGCAGCAGGCAGCAAATTATTTATGCTGCATTCATGCAGCTAGTGCTACAACAAACACACACACACACACACACTGAGACATACACACACAGACACACACACACACACTGAAACACTCACACTGAGACACACACACTGAGACACTCATACACACAGACACACACTGAGACACACACAATGAGAGACACACACAAACACTAAGACACACTCTGACACACACATACACACAGTTACTGACCCGCAAACACACGCACACACACACACACAGGTACTGACACACACACACACTTATGCTATGCACTTATGTTATGCTAATTGGTAAATATGCAAATATAAACATTACAAGAGCCAATCAAATTGCGTGAAAGCACAAAGCAGGCAGAGCTCATTTGCATATAAACTCTAGATTTAGCTGCCATTTAAATATTTAACTAAATGTTAAATCTAGCTAAGAGATTTATGATTTATTTAAATATTAGCTAAATGTTAAATCTAGTTAAGAGATTTCAGATTTATTTAAATATTTAGCTAACTGTTAAATCTTGTAAGTAGATTTCTAAATGATATCTGAATGCACACATTTATAAAAAGCTGTATTTATTTTCTCCTCATTTCTGGCAGCCCATACTAACGGCGCTCGGAACTTTGGCATTTTTAAATCCTAACGGTCTCTGCTCAGCGGAGTGGAATGTTCAGGAGCCGGTTGCCTAGCAGCGTCTCCGCCTCCTTCTCTGCCCCGCCCCCTCTCTCCCTCTCTCGTTGCTCCAGCTAGGAGTTCACATTCAGCTTCCTTAGATTATATAGCGCCATTCTTTACTAACTTTTACAAATGAGCTTATTGGAGGCTTCGTGTTTTTAAGATGGTTCAGGTGCAGTCCGGGCAGACTGACTGCAGCATCATTACAGTATACCGCACTGCGCTCGGCTTTGTGTGGA
This sequence comes from Acipenser ruthenus, assembly GCF_902713425.1. NCBI lineage: Eukaryota > Metazoa > Chordata > Actinopteri > Acipenseriformes > Acipenseridae > Acipenser > Acipenser ruthenus. Next base: position 225,914 of record NC_081233.1, read on the forward strand.
GGCTGATACACAAAATAATGAACGACTGGTAAAGAAATCACATGGATTGCTTTTTAATGGTAAATATGTATCTGATATTCTAAGTATTACCTACAATTAATAACTCAGCTATATTCATATTCAGAATGTGATAGAGTATTAAGTTCCTGGTTAACCTGCGATCTTTGAAATTGACGAGGAAATCAGTTTATGGGAAAGTAATCAAGCACTTTGTTTTTAAGGAAGTCTCTCGGAAGTGGTGTTTTGGGATTGCAATTAACCAATCCATCTGGAGTAGAGACTCTTCCGAATCTGTGGAGGAGTGAATTCCTGGGAATTCGCACTCCTCCAGGGAGCCGCCATCTTCCTCAGCGACATCGTCATCGGAATTATCACAAACGGACCGCTAAAGTGACCTGGAATACATGAACTCAGCTGCTCGGTTCTAGTTTTGTGAAATCGACAGACGTTGTGTCTCCTTTTAAGAAGTAGGAGTTCATAAAGGCTGGAGTTGAGGGTTTGAAAACGTGACCCAATGAGAAGTCTTGTTTTTGTTTGACAGCGTATAAAGATTTTACTGACAAAAAGGCCTGATATGTTACATTGGAAGTGCTTCGCCTGTAAAGAGTTTGATAGCATGTTTACTTGATTTCCATTTTTATCATTCAAATACTAAACAGGTAAGATGCTCCCTCTGCAGATTACAGATTCTCTTCAGATTTCCGCGGTTCTGTGCAGTTTGGGACGGCCTCTAGGCTTGAGGTTTGCAGACATGTGATAGACAGTCTCTGGGTTCGGGCAGCGATGCACATTTTAATTTGAGCTGCTGTGCTGTTATAGATTCATCTGATAGAGACACAGGGATATCTTCAGACGGCACGGTTCAGGTGTTTTGAGACTTGTGGAAAGGATGGAAGTTTTACAAATATTACAAATATTACAATTTAAATTCTCAAAATCTATTGTTCTGTATATGACTGGTTGTATGTTAACCTTACAGAGGATTCTATGAAGAGAAATGTAATAAATGAATTTTCAAATTTGACAGGCCCTCGATGTGCGTCTCTTGTTTTGTGTTTTGTTGTTCTTCAGAGCCGGGCTCGCTGACAGGTTTCAAACACAACGCGTCGCTTTCCCTGGCGTTCTGCTGCCTGGACTTATTCCTGCGATATCTTTATCAACACAATCGCCATGGTTTATGTTTTTATTAACATGTCCCTCGTCATGAATAGTTCTGAGGAGTTGTTTTAGTTTTACATCAGTTATGAACAGAGCGCGGGAGGGGACTTGAGACAAAAAATACATCACCTAGAGACACACAGGTACTGACGCACGCATGTGCACGCACACACACACACACACACACACAGGTACACTTATGCTATGCACTTTAGCTGCCAGTTAAATATTTAACTAAATGTTAAATCTAGTTAAGTGATTTAAGATTTATTTAAATAATTAGCTAACTGTTAAATCTAGCTAAGAGATTTAAGATTTATTTAAATATTTAGCTAAATGTTAAATGTTGTAACTAGATTTCTAAATGATATCTGAATGCACACATTTATAAAAAGCTGTATTTATTTTCTCCTCATTTCTGGCAGCCCATACTAACGGCGCTCGGAACTTTGGCATTTTTAAATCCTAACGGTCTCTGCTCAGCGGAGTGGAATGTTCAGGAGCCGGTTGCCTAGCAGCGTCTCCGCCTCCTTCTCTGCCCCGCCCCCTCTCTCCCTCTCTCGTTGCTCCAGCTAGGAGTTCACATTCAGCTTCCTTATATTATATAGCGCCATTCATTACTAACTTTTACAAATGAGCTTATTGGAGGATTCGTGTTTTTAAGATGGTTCAGGTGCAGTCCGGGCAGACTGACTGGAGCATCATTACAGTATACCGCACTGCGCTCGGCTTTGTGTGGAGGCTGATACACACAATAATGAACAACTGGTAAAGAAATCACATGGATTGCATTTTAAGGCTAAATGTGTATCTGGTATTCTAAGTATTACCTACAATTAATAACTCAGCTATATTCATATTCAGAATGTGATAGAGTATTAAGTTCCTGGTTAACCTGCGATCTTTGAAATTGACGAGGAAATCAGTTTATGGGAAAGTAATCAAGCACTTTGTTTTTAAGGAAGTCTCTCAGAAGTGGTGTTTTGGGATTGCAATTAACCAGTCGGTCTGGAGTAGAGACGGTCCGAATCTGTGGAGGAGTGAATTCCTGGGAATTCGCACTCCTCCAGGGAGCCGCCATCTTCCTCAGTGACATCGTCATCGGAATTATCACAAACGGACCGCTAAAGTGACCTGGAATACATGAACTCAGCTGCTCGCTTCTAGTTTTGTGAAATCGACAGACGTTGTGTCTCCTTTTAAGAAGTAGGAGTTCATAAAGGCTGGAGTTGAGGGTTTGAAAACGTGACCCAATGAGAAGTCTTGTTTTTGTTTGACAGCGTATAAAGATTTTACTGACAAAAAGGCCTGATATGTTACATTGGAAGTGCTTCGCCTGTAAAGAGTTTGATAGTATGTTTACTTGATTTCCATTTTTATCATTCAAATACTAAACAGGTAAGATGCTCCCTCTGCAGATTACAGATTCTCTTCAGATTTCCGCGGTTCTGTGCAGTTTGGGACGGCCTCTAGGCTTGAGGTTTGCAGACATGTGATAGACAGTCGCTGGGTTCGGGCAGCGATGCACATTTTAATTTGAGCTGCTGTGCTGTTATAGATTCATCTGATAGAGACACAGGGATATCTTCAGACGGCACGGTTCAGGTGTTTTGAGACTTGTGGAAAGGATGGAAGTTTTACAAATATTACTAATTTTTTTTTTTTTATCAATAACTAGAGTAAATTATCAAAATCCCTTGTTCTGTATATGACTGGTTGTATGTTAACCTTACAGAGGATTCTATGAAGAGAAATGTAATAAATGAATTTTCAAATTTGACAGGCCCTCGATGTGCGTCTCTTGTTTTGTGTTTTGTTGTTCTTCAGAGCCGGGCTCGCTGACAGGTTTAAAACACAACGCGTCGCTTTCCCTGGCGTTCGGCTGCCTGGACTTATTCCTGCGATATCTTTATCAACACAATCGCCATGGTTTATGTTTTTGTTAACATGTCCCTCGTCATGAATAGTTCAAGGAGTTGTTTTAATTTTCCATCAGTTATGAACGGAGCGCGGGAGGGGACTTGAGACAAAAAATACATCTCCCAGAGACACACAGGTACTGACGCACGCATGCACACACACACACACACACACACACACACACACACACACAGGTACTGACCCCCACACACACACACACACAGGTAGTGACCTAAACACACACACACACACAGGTACTGACCCCCACACACACACACAGGTAGTGTCCCACACACACACACACAGGTAGTGACCCACACACACAGGTAATGACAAACACACACACACAGATACTGACACACACGCACACACATGTACTGACAAACAGACACATACTGAGACACACACACACACTAAGACACACACACACTGAGACACACACTGAGACACACACACACACAGTTAGACAGACACACTGAGACACACACACACACACTGAGAGACACACACACACACTGAGAGACACACACAGAGACACACACACACACACTGAGACGCACACGCTGAGACACACACTCACGCACGGAGACACAAACACACACACATACACTGAGACACAAACACACTGAGACACACACACACACTGAGACAACACTGAGACACACACAGAGACACACACACACACACTGAGACAAACACACACACTGAGACACACACTGAGACAGACACACACACAGTGAGACACACACACTGAGACACACACAGGTACAATTATGTTATGCTAATTGTTAAATATTCAGATTTAGCGGACAGTTAAATATTTAGCTAAATGTTAAATCTAGTTAAGAGATTTAATATTTTTTTAAATATTTAGCTAACTGTTAAATCTAGTTAAGAGATTTAAGATGTATTTAAATATTTAGCTAACTGTTAAATGTTGTAACTAGATTTCTAAATGATATCTGAATGCACACATTTATAAAAAGCTGTATTTATTTTCTCCTCATTTCTGGCAGCCCATACTAACGGCGCTCGGAACTTTGGCATTTTTAAATCCTAACGGTCTCTGCTCAGCGGAGTGGAATGTTCAGGAGCCGGTTGCCTAGCAGCGTCTCCGCCTCCTTCTCTGCCCCGCCCCCTCTCTCCCTCTCTCGTTGCTCCAGCTAGGAGTTCACATTCAGCTTCCTTAGATTATATAGCGCCATTCTTTACTAACTTTTACAAATGAGCTTATTGGAGGCTTCGTGTTTTTAAGATGGTTCAGGTGCAGTCCGGGCAGACTGACTGCAGCATCATTACAGTATACCGCACTGCGCTCGGCTTTGTGTGGAGGCTGATACACAAAATAATGAACGACTGGTAAAGAAATCACATGTATCACATGTATATGGTATTCTAAGCATTACCTACAATTAATAACTCAGCTATATTCATATTCAGAATGTGATAGAGTATTAAGACAGGGTCCTGTATTAGAAATAAATAAACACGCTTTAAGAGAAACAGCAGGGATGTTTATTGCCCATTCCCATCCATTCTCTAGATGTTTCTACATTGTGGTTGCAATCCACAGGGACAAGGGACAGCGATGTTAAATAAAAAACTAGAGCCCACAATTAACCAATATAGAAAGGAATGGGGAGAAATGTATTGCCTGCGTGCAGTACCTTCCACTTTCTTCTATTAAATGTCCTTTGCCATGTGTCTGCCCAGTTCTGAATGCTGTCCAGATCATTTTGAATGACCTTTGCTGCTGCAACAGTGTTTGCCAATCCTCCTATTTTTGTGTTGTCTACACATTTAACGAGTTTGCTTACTATACCAGAATCTAAATCATTAATGTAGATTAGGAATAGCACAGGACCTAATACTGATCCCAATGTGCATTATAAATACCATATGGGAGATACTGAAATTGAAGAAGGAATCTATGAAAAAGACCTAGGAGTTTGTGTTGGCTCAGAAATGTCTTCATCTAGACAATGTGGGGAAGCTATAAAAAAGGCCAACAAGATGTTCAGATATATTGTGAAAAGTGTTGAAATTAAATCAAGGGAAGTAATGTTAAAACTTTACAATGCATTAGTAAGACCTCACCTAGGATATTGTGTTCAGTTCTGGTCACCTCGTTACAAAAAGGATATTGCTGCTCTAGAAAGAGTGCAAAGAAGAGCAACCAGAATTATCCCGGGTTTAAAAGACATATTGTATGCAGACAGGCTAAATGAATTGAATCTATTTAGTCTTAAACAAAGAAGACTACGCGGCGATCTGATTCAAGCATTCAAAATCCTAAAAGGTACAGACAATGTCGACCCTGGGGACTTCTTGGACATGAAAAAAGAAACCAGGGGTCAGAAATGGAGATTAGATAAAGGGGCATTCAGAACAGAAAATAGGAGGCACTTTTCAACCATCACAGACTAGCAGCTCTGCACACTCCTATAACACTGCATGAGATCAAAGAACAGCCACATAAACTACAGCCAGGGAACTCCTGTGGGACAGACATGAGTAAGGATCCGCGCAAACCCCCGTAAGAGTCTGTGTGCTCCCGTGGTTAAAGACAAGGGCTTGTAGGGAAATAAGCGGCACGCACGCTTTCATTTTTGAATTTTTGTTTGTAAAAAACAGCGAGTTAAAGACCACGTACATTTTCTTTACTTTTTTTTTTTTTAAAACAGCTTCAGTGGTTTCAATCTCTCCTCGCACTAAATCACAGAGTCAGCTCTGAACACGGCATCCTTTATATTCCCTTGTGTGATCGAGTGGAAATCTGCTCTGCAGCGCACTCCAGCACCCACACAGCTCCCTGACCTGCACACCGCAGGGCAACTGCTGTACAAAGGCTGTTTTATCAGTCCCTGCTGTGGATTAAAATAGTATTGGTTTTAAGAATAAATAATTAAACTCACATGGGGAGGTGTCGGGTTGCGGGGCTTCCTGTGCTGTAAACCTGGTCGTCATGGAGACGGGCAGAACGCAGCTCTCGCTATTTCTTATACAATGCTGCCATCGTGTGGCCATTTACAAGAACTGTTTGTTCTAATATATCTATATCCATATCTATCTATCTATCTATCTATCTATCTATCTATCTATCTATCTATCAGCTCAGTGGCCCTTTGAAATGACTCGTATTCACCATAACCCATGTGCAAAAATAGACATTTCAGATACATTCTTAAAATACAGCAAAAACAATATTTATAGGATAGCCAGGAGAGTACTGTGTGTATAAATAACGTTTTCTGTAATTGCTCTTATTTGAAATCATTCTCATGTATTTATCATGATTACTGCCTGTTCCTAAGGGACTCATATCAGCAAATAGTTACTATCAGATTTAGCTGCTCTTAGTCGAATTCGCTCTTATAATTTACTGTGTGCTTTATTATTTTGCTCTTACTTGAATTGATTTTATGGTTCTTTCATATCTGCTCTTATCTGTATTATGATATTCTGTAATGTGATGTTTTAGAATGTGATACATTGTACTGTGATAATTTGTAATAATTGTAAGCCCTGGATGTCTGCTAAGAAATAAATAATAATAACAGTAACAATGTCATTGTGAATTTCACTAACTGTACTACCCATTGTAAACAGCAGAGGGCACCAGCAACCGCTTGTCACTGAGCTGTGCTCTGATAATAGAAAAAATAATAATTTTATTAACCAACAGTTCTACTAAATGGCCACACGATGGCAGCATTGGATAAGGAATAGCGAGAGCTGCATTCTGCTTTTAGTCTGATTTGCTCTTGTTTATAGTTTACTGTGTGCTTTATTATTTTGCTCTTACTTGAATTGATTTTATATTTTAATATCTGTATTATGATATTTAATGTGATACTTTGTACTGAGAGAACTTGTAACAATTGCAAGTCACCCTGGATAACAGAGTCTGGATAAGGAAGTCTGTAAGAAATAAATACGACTGCTACACAACGGTCAAGGGTCAAGTCTGGAAACAGCCACCCTGATTGAACTGATGAGGATGAGGAGGATGATGAGGATGAGGAGCAGGATGATATACATGTACTGTATATATATATATATATATATATTTATCACATTTGATGTAAGAGTGTTTCAGACTTTTGGTACAGATGGTAATTCTAAGTGATTTAGTTTTGCCGCTGCAACATGGTGAAAACAGCTAAACTCTTGGAGCTGTATGGAGACTCTCGGTCATTTCAAACACGTTTTTCTAACTCCTCTCAATCCCACGACAAAAACATTGTCAATGTAAATAAACAAGTTAGAAAAACGCAACAGCCGTTTAAAGGGGTGATATCAAACACAAAAGCCCAAGTTAGGAGAAGCAATTAGGCCAATCTTGTCAAGCATCAAGCAAATAGGCACACTTGGAAAGGTGCTGGGGCCCAAGATTCACACAATTCTTGCTTCTAACTTGGCGCCTTTTTTTGATCGCTTCGCTCCACTTTATCGCTCCACTTGAAATGCTCTTTGTATGACTTGAAGTGACTGAGACACACACACACACTGAGACACACACACAAACACACACTGAGACACACACACAGAGACACGCACACACACAGGTACTGACACACACACACAAACACACTCAGGTACTGACACACACACTGAGACACACACTGAGACACACACACACACTGAGACACACACTGAGACACACACACACACAGGTACTGACACACGCACACACAAATGTTAAATCTACTTAAGAGATTGAAGATGTATTTAAATATTTAACTAAATGTTAAATCTAGCTAAGAGATTTAAGATGTATTTAAATATTTAGCTAACTGTTAAATCTAGTTAAGAGAGATTTAAGATTTATTTAAATAATTAGCTAACTGTTAAATCTTGTAGCTAGATTTCTAAATGATATCTGAATGCACACATTTATAAAAAGCTGTATTTATTTTCTCCTCATTTCTGGCAGCCCATACTAACGGCGCTCGGAACTTTGGCATTTTTAAATCCTAACGGTCTCTGCTCAGCGGAGTGGAATGTTCAGGAGCCGGTTGCCTAGCAGCGTCTCCGCCTCCTTCTCTGCCCCGCCCCCTCTCTCCCTCTCTCGTTGCTCCAGCTAGGAGTTCACATTCAGCTTCCTTAGATTATATAGCGCCATTCTTTACTAACTTTTACAAATGAGCTTATTGGATGCTTCGTGTTTTTAAGATGGTTCAGGTGCAGTCCGGGCAGACTGACTGGAGCATCATTACAGTATACCGCACTGCGCTCGGCTTTGTGTGGAGGCTGATACACAAAATAATGAACGACTGGTAAAGAAATCACATGGATTGCTTTTGAATGCTAAATATGTATCTGGTATTCTAAGTATTACCTACAATTAATAACTCAGCTATATTCATATTCAGAATGAGATACAGTATTAAAACAGGGTCCAGTATTAGAAATAAATATACACGCTTTAAGAGAAACAGCAGTGATGTTTATTGCCCATTCCCATCCATTCTCTAGATGTTTCTACATTGTGGTTGCAATCCACAGGGATTAGGGACTCAGTGATGTTAAATAAAATAACCCACAATTAACCAATATAGAAAGGAAGGGGGAGAAATGTATTGCCTGCGTGCAGCACCTTCCACTTTCCTCTATTAAATGTCATTTGCCATGTGTCTGCCCAGTTCTGAATGCTGTCGAGATCATTTTGAATGACCTTTGCTGCTACAGTGTTTGCCACTCCTCCTGTTTGGAACTGCAAACACAAGTCAAAAAGGAAGTTAGAAAGGCCAAGAGAGAGACAGAAATGAACATTGCTACGGGGGCTAAAACCAATTCCAAAACGTTTTTCCAATATTATAACAGCAAGAGAGGAGGTTAAATATCTAAGAGACACAAACGGCAAAATCACAGACGAAGAAAATAAAATAGCGAGTATATTAAATGATTACTTTTCACAGGTTTTTACTACGAAGGACTCGGACAACATGCCCCACATGTCGACCTGATCCTATCCAATTTTTAAAAACTTTAGCATAACAGAGGCAGAAGTGTTAAAGGGACTAGGAGCTCTTAAAATAAACAAATCCCCTGGGCCAGATGAGATCCTCCCAATAGTACTCAAAGAAATGAAAGAAGTTATTTACAAACCGCTAACCAAGATCATGCAACAGTCTCTTGACACAGGGGTTGTACCGACAGACTGGAAAATAGCAAACGTAATACCGATCCACAAAAAGGGAGACAAAACCGAACCAGGTAACTACAGACCAATAAGCCTGACCTCTATTATATGTAAACTTATGGATCTATAATAAGATCCAAATTGGAAAATTATCTATATGGTAACAATATCCTGGGAGACAGCCAGCATGGTTTTAGGAAAGGGAGATCGTGTCTAACTAACCTGCTTGACTTTTTTGAGGATGCATCATTGAAAATGGATAATTGCAAAGCATATGACATGGTTTATTTAGATTTCCAGAAAGCTTTTGACAAAGTCCCGCATAAAAGATTAATTCTCAAACTGAACGCAGTAGGGATTCAAGGAAATGCATGCACATGGATTAGGGAGTGGTTAACATGTAGAAAACAGAAAGTACTGATTAGAGGAGAAACCTCAAAATGGAGCGAGGTAACCAGTGGTGTACCACAGGGATCAGTATTAGGTCCTCTGCTATTCCTAATCTACATTAATGATTTAGATTCTGGTATAGTAAGCAAACTCGTTAAATTTGCAGACGACACAAAAATAGGAGGAGTGGCAATCACTGTTGCAGCAGCAAAGGTCATTCAAAATGATCTAGACAGCATTCAGAACTGGGCAGACACATGGCAAATGACATTTAATAGAGGAAAGTGTAAAGTACTGCACGCAGGCAATAAAAATGTGCATTATAAATATCATATGGGAGATACTGAAATTGACGAAGGAATCTATGAAAAAGACCTAGGAGTTTATGTTGACTCAGAAATGTCTTCATCTAGACAATGTGGGAAAGCTACATAAAAGGCCAACAAGATGCTTGGATATATTGTGAGAAGTGTTGAATTTAAATCAAGGGAAGTAATGTTAAAACTTTACAATGCATTAGTAAGACCTCACCTACAATATTGTGTTCAGTTCTGGTCACCTCGTTACAAAAAGGATATTGCTGCTCTAGAAAGAGTGCAAAGAAGAGCAACCAGAATTATCCTGGGCTTAAAAGGCATGTCGTATGCAGACAGGCTAAAAGAATTGAATGTGTTCAGTCTTGAACAAAGAAGAGTACGCGGCGATCTGATTCAAACATTCAAAATCCTAAAAGGTATTGACAATGTCAACCCAGGGGACTTTTTCAACCTGAAAAAAGAAACAAGGACCAGGGGTCACAAATGGAGATTAGATAAAGGGGCATTCAGAACAGAAAATAGGAGTCACTTTTTTACACAGAGAATTGTGAGGGTCTGGAACCAACTCCCCAGTAATGTTGTTGAAGCTGACATCCTGGGATCCTTCAAGAAGCTGCTTGAGATTCTGGGATCAATAAGCTACTAACAACCAAACGAGCAAGATGGGCTGAATGGGACCTCCTCTCGTTGGTAAACTTTCTTATGTTCTTATTCCTTATACAATGCTGCCACCGTGTGGACATTTACTAGAACTGTTTGTTCTAATATATATTTATGTCAAGTCTCAAGTCACAACGGTCAAGGGTCAAGTCTGGAAACAGCCAAGCTTGATTGACCTGATGAGGAAGATAAGGATGATGATGAGGAGGAGGAGTGTGAGGGAGGAGACCCTCACATTGTCTCAGTATGTATCTGGACATTTACTGCAAATGTTTTTAAACTGTTTTTGTATGGTGTTGCTGATCCTTGTGTCTAGTAAGGAAAATAAGAAAAACAAAATTCACTTCCCTGTTGTACGGGGACTGGAGGCCTGTGGTTGGGAGTGTCCTGAACAACAAAAAAAAGGTTAATGAAGAGTACGGTTTAGAGAGCTGGTTTGGAAGGGAGCACACTTCCAGAACAATGTATTGCAGTACTATTGTTGAGATAAACTGATATGCAATGGTTCAGGTAACCTGAGTTGGGTGTGGTGGTGAGGTCCTCCATCTTGACAGAAAGTGGGGAAGCAGCCATGTTGGTGAGAGAAGCTTTTATTGACTTTCCTGAGTACTGACTTCCTGTAGTCAGGGCAGTACCTGTAGAAGATATTGAAAGGGGGACAGCTGATTTTCAGTACGTTTCCCTCTGCTTGTTTTAAAGCAGAGTTTTCATGCACATGTTAGATTAATGTTTATATATATATATATATATATATATATATATATATATATATATATATACATATATATACAGTACTGTGCAAAAGTTTTAGGCAGGAGTGAAAAAATGCTGTAAAGTAAGAATGCTTTCAAAAATAGACATGTTAATAGATTATATTTATCAATTAACTAAATGCAAAGTGAGTGAACAGAAGAAAAATCTAAATCAAATCCATATTTGGTGTGACCACCCTTTGCCTTCAAAACAGCATCAATTCTTCTAGGTACACTTGCACAAAGTCAGGGATTTTGTAGGCATATAGTCAGGTGTATGATTAAACAATTATACCAAACAGGTGCTAATGATCATCAATTCAATATGTAGGTTGAAACACAATCATTAAGTGAAACAGAAACAGCTGTTTAGGAGGAATAAAACTGGGTGAGGAACAGCCAAACTCAGCTAACAAGGTGAGGTTGCTGAAGACAGTTTACTGTCAAAAGTCATACACCATGGCAAGACTGAGCACAGCAACAAGACACAAGGTAGTTATACTGCATCAGCAAGGTCTCTCCCAGGCAGAAATTTCAAGGCAGACAGGGGTTTCCAGATGTGCTGTCCAAGCTCTTTTGAAGAAGCACAAAGAAACGGGCAACGTTGAGGACCGTAGACGCAGTGGTCGGCCAAGGAAACTTACTGCAGCAGATGAAAGACAGACACATCATGCTTACTTCCCTTCGCAATCGGAAGATGTCCAGCAGTGCCATCAGCTCAGAATTGGCAGAAAACAGTGGGACCCTGGTACACCCATCTACTGTCCGGAGAAGTCTGGTCAGAAGTGGCCTTCATGGTTTGATTCATGCCAAAGCTGCCCGATTCCAGCCTTGCTGAAGCACCCCCAGATCATCACCGATCCTCCACCACATTTCAGGAAGTGGGGAAGCAGCCATGTTGGTGAGGGAAGCTTTTATTGACTTCCCTGAGTACTGACTTCCTGTAGTCAGGGCAGTACCTGTAGAAGATATTGAAAGGGGGGACAGCTGATTTTCAGTACGTTTCCCTCTGCTTGTTTTAAAGCATAGTTTTAATGCACATGTTAGATTAATGTTTATATATATTCATTGATTTGTTTCTTTTTGAATACTTTATTCTTGATAACTGTTTGCTGGTTTGTTTCTATATACCCACCTGCAGAATGGTTTATTCTGGGGGAGGGGGAGGTCTGGAAGGGTATAAAGGCTATTAGTTTTGTTCAGTCAGGATCGTCTTTTTGTGCAGATCAGAGGGCAGTTTTGCAGCTCTGTGGTTGGACTCAGTTATTGGAGTCAGTACCTGTGATTAGGTGACTAGAAATAGTTCTTTTTGGTTTCCACTTTTTCTTTCCTCAAATTGTTTGATATTTTGTTCAATTAGCTTTTTGTTTATTATTATTCTTAAATAAAAATAATTGGTTTGGCACCAAACTTCTCTGTGATCCTTGTGCGTGTGTGTGTGTGTGTGTCAGTCAAACACACACAGACACACACCCCGAGACACACACAGTGAGACAAACACACTGAAACACACACACACTGAGACACTCACACAGTGAGACACACACACTGAGACACACACACACTGAGAGACACACACATACGCTGAGACAGACACACTGAGACACAAACACACACACATACACTGAGACACAAACACACTGACACACACACACTGAGACACACACACTGAGACACACACACTCACACACACACACTGAGACACACACTCACGCACTGAGATACAAACACACTGAGACACACACTTAGACAAACACACTGAGACACACACACTTAGACAAACACACTGACACACACACACACACACTGAGACACACACACTCACGCACTGAGATACAAACACACTGAGACACACACACTGAGACACACACACTTAGACAAACACACTGACACACACACACACACTGAGACACACACACACAGGTACAATTATGTTATGCTAATTGTTAAATATTCAAATTTAGCGGCCAGTTAAATATTTAACTAAATGTTAAATCTAGCTAAGAGATTTAAGATTTATTTAAATATTTAGCTAAATGTTAAATCTAGTTAAGAGAGATTTAAGATTTATTTAAATATTTAGCTATCAGTGATCTCACACACCTCAGTGATCTCACACACCTCAGTGATCTCACACACATCAGTGATCTCACACACATCAGTGATCTCACACACATCAGTGATCTCGCACACATCAGTGACCTCACACACCTCAGTGATCTCACACACACATCAGTGATCTCACACACAGGTCTCAGCTGTTGGTGTGCTGAGCTGGCATCAGTGTATATGTTATTTTCTGAGCTGAGCTTTCATGGCATCTGAGAGCTTGTTTTTTTTTTGAGCTGGCATGGCACAGAGATGTTTTTTTCTAAGCAAATAAATGACTTCATACAGCACAGATATACAGCTGGCTTATGTCATTTCCTTGCCCAAATTTGGTCTCATTTCCCTAGCATGATCCATGGTGTGAGACAAAGCATATTAAAAGTGAACATTAAACATTAAAAGCGTTTCTTCTTCACTTTACCAATGTCGGCAGAAACCCAGATAACAAGAAGTTCCATTTAAGAACAATGATATGAGTTTTGCTCAATTCTCACAGGCAGCAAAGCGCTATACTCATGCATCACAAGGCTGAACGACAAGACTGGTGATTGCAAACTACTGATGTGCACCAGCCATGTACAGCTTGATGTTAAGAGTTCATTAACCCTGCGTTGATTCAGAGCTTACACAAGAAAATCACACAATGTTTACAGTTTCAATGATTTCTCACTTCCTTCAACATTTAAATGGGAAGCATAAGTAACGGATTGTATAATGAAAAGGAACAAAGGCTGATGAAACAATAAGAGCTCATGCCATTTAACTGGAACAGTGTGTACCCTGCCCCACACGCGGTGCGTGCTTATCAGAAAAAAACTGCGTGTTCCAATTGTATAGTGTGTTATTATGAGTTCCGTGACACTTACCTGAAGTTATAGCATGTCACTTTTAACAAAAGTAAGGGATTTTAAACCAGTTTGAATTGGTTTGATTATGGTTTGTACACAGGCTCAAAACAGCTTATTAAGCAGAAACAAAGTTTTGATCATCCCTCCGAGGTCACAGCTGCACTCTGAGTTATGAAAAGCCGGTCACTCCCACATGGGTGTATTTGGGGTCACATGACAAGCTAAACAGCTACAAGGTCAGGGAAGCAACAGTTTTAAAATCCTTACACAGTACTTGAATTTGGTGTTATGTTTGCATCCTATGGTTACATAATATATATATTTTTTATTTTTTAATTGTTTATTTACAGATTACCAGATACTCATTTTTAATTCATCAATAAAAACACCCTGAACTGCAGTGATGACACTAACGCTTTGTTTTAATTAGGGAAGATGTCCAGGAAACACTGTCTAGTGTCTTTAGACCTCCATCCAATTTACCTTTTGCCGCTAAGGTTTTAGAGAAGGTGGGAGCTGGCCAATGCAATATATTTCTGGGTGATAACCAAGAAAATGGGTAATTGTATGTAAAATAATGTGATATCTGTATAATGTGAAATAATGTATAATGTGATATCTTATAACAATTGTAAGTCGCCCTGGATAAGGGCGTCTGCTAAGAAATAAATAAATAAATTATTATTAATAATAATAATAATAATAATAATAATAATAATAATAATAATAATAATAATAATAAAGAACTTAAAGTTTCAATCAGTCTTTAGATCTGGTGACAGTACAGAGACTGCCCTAGTCAAAGTGCTGAATGATTTACTAATGAGCGCAGACTCCGGTCACATATTCATTCTGGTTCTGTTAGATCCAAGTGCAGCATCTGATACTATTGATCATGCTAGTTTAACTGATCACCTTGAAAGTTGGATAGGGCTTTCAGGAACTGTTTTAGACTGGCTTAGGTCATATCTTACGGACAGGTAGAATTTTGTTTCAATAGCAGACTCTGTATCACAATTATCCACTATCTCCTGTGGTGACCCCAGGGCTCCATTCTTGGCCCCTTACTATTCTCCTTATACATGCTACCATTGGGCATGATGACCTGTAAACACCATGTACATCTTCACTGTGATGCTGACGACACACAACTTTACATCTCTGTGAAACCTGGGGATATATCGGTTGTCTCCACCCTAATTGCATGTCTGTCGGAGGTGGAAAGCTGGATGTCCCAACATTTAAATGCAGTTAAATTCAGGTAAGACTGAAGTTGGAACAGAAATTGGAGTTGGTAAATTCTATAAAAACTAATTTAGGTACATATAATTCAAATATAAATTCCAAAGCCAGAAACCTGGGATTTGTAATTGATTCTGATTTATGATTTGAGGGTCATATTCACAATACCACTAAAGTGTCCTTTTATTATTTATGTAACATTGCCAAGATTAGGTCTTTTTTATCATTGCCTGCTGCTGAGAAGCTAATTCGTGCATTTGTTTCATCTAGACTGGATCACTGCAATGCTCTGTTATCTGGGCTACCACATCATGCCTTATTCCATTTGCAGCTTGTTCAAAATGCAGCTGCCAGAACAAAGAAGAGAGAGCCCATAACTCCAGTACTGACTGCACTTCACTGGCTTCCAGTACGTTTTAGAATTGATTTGAAGGTCTTGCTGCTGACTTGCAAGGCGCTCCATGGTCTGGCTCCTGACTATCTAAAGAGCTCCTGTGCCCACATGCACCTGTCCGAGCTCTAAGGTCAGCCGACTCCAGTCTTTTGCTTCTTCCAAAGATTAAGACCAAGAGAAAGGGTGAAAGAGCTTTCAGCTATAATAACACACCAAGACTGTGGAATAGATTTCCATGCGACATCACAGAAGCAGAGTCACTGCATGTTTATAAATCAAGGTTAAAAACTCATTTTTTTAGATTAGCTTTTGAATCCTGGTTTTATGTATCAATCTGTTATTATTTTAAATTTGTTCACTGTATTTCTGTTTTTAAACAGAGTTGTTGCTTACTTTTTATTAATGTTACCAATTTTGCTGTAAAAATGGTGTTTAATTCTGTGTTTTGTTGTTTTTTTATTGTATTGTAAAGCACTTTGAGACACTGTGTGAAAGGTGCTATATAAAGAAAGAAACTTTAAACGTTATATCACTGCTTTCTAGCTATTTTTAGTGGGAAGATGAAGCAGGGATGTGAGTAACTAGACAGGGTTTCTTGGCCATCTTCAATAATAAAAAACTTGTAATAGCTAGAAAGCAGTGATTTGTGTAGCTGCACAATGTTTGCTACATTACTCAAATATATCAATACCCATCATGCCAGTAAAAACTGGCAGAAAAGTTGTTTGTGTCTTTTGCCATTTTCCCACAGCAGACTGTATTAATAACAGTATTTCTCCAGAAAATGTGTATTCAACTGCATATTCCACAATTACAGATGTGTTTAAAGAGGTGTCTATCAAAGCACAGTAAATAAAGCGTAGACATTATTGTAGTGGCCTCTAGTGTCAGTGAGAGTAATTGCAGGCACTCACCCCAGTCATCCTGATCTTCTTTTCAGTAGGACTCTTGTTGATGCCACCATGCCGCGTTCATTTCACAAACAAAGGGCCGGCCACACCCGTGCGTCGCACACAACTAAACTTGAATCTAAACTAAATGGAACTCAGATTGTGCTGCGCTTTGTGTTATAATAGGATCCAGTCTTACACAATGACCATTTTTTTTCTTTGGTATCATCGTGCATTAATTTCTGATACATATTATTCTTTTAAAATGAACTCTTAAAGGGAAGCTCTGCACCGGCTGTGGAATGCAACTCTGTCACATGACATGTTTGCATTCCGCAGCAAAGCAGCTGTGTGAGCATGGACACCTGACCCTGCAGAGCAGAGCAGCAAGTGCGAAATGAGAATAAATAGTTCTGTACTGCGATATTAAAAAGTTTAATTTCACTCTTAATTATATAAATTTGTAGAGGGGGAAAACTGGTTTCCATCTTCTTTATGTGGAATGGTTAAAAGTACTGAATTCTAGATCTAAACTTGCTGACGTTTTGCAATACCCAGGAGCTGTGCACGAGCTGTTACCAGAGGGGAAGATTAACCAGCACCTTGGAAAACAGGAATTCTGTACAGCATCACACAACACAAATCATGACAAACAAACAATTTATCATTTATTGTACATTAGATCATTAAAAAAAAATAAAAAGCATGATAATTAACTTGAAAATAAATAAATTGAGTAAGTTCAAAATGTTAAATCCTGAAACTCATTTCCACACTGAGTTATTGATTTCTCCTGACTCGTCCATCAGATGAGGTGTGGAATAGTTTCCTTTCTGCATATTCCCACTCCCAGGCACTGACTGCATTGACAGCCTGAGTTAAACTGACAGCAGAGAAGCCTCTTGTGACGTGTCCGCATCACCACCCACTATCTGACACAGAGTGCAAGAGAGTTTTAAATGCATGCTCAAGAGTGATCTACAAAACAGTTATCACACAGGGATTCGTAATGCAAGGTTAATATTATTTTCCCCTCATGAGTGAAAAGTCCCATTGAACATGGTTTTTAAAGTTTCTCTCTTCTGTGAATTCGCTGGTGTTTTTGAAGGACTTGTTTCACACTGAAACTCTTCCCACAGTCAGAGCAGCGATACGGTTTTTCTCCTGTGTGAGTTCGCTGGTGTGAAACAAAGCTGTCTGCCCGAATGAAACTCTTCCCACAGTCAGAGCAGCGATACGGTTTCTCTCCTGTGTGAGTTCGCTGGTGTGAAACAAGGTTGTCTGCCCGTCTGAAACTCTTCCCACAGTCAGAGCAGCGATACGGTTTCTCTCCTGTGTGAGTTCGTTGGTGTCCTTTTAGGCTTCCTAACTGACTGAAACTCTTCCCACAGTCAGAGCAGCAATACGGTTTCTCTCCTGTGTGAGTTCGCTCGTGGTTTTGAAGGCCTTTTTTCACACTGAAACTCTTCCCACAGTCAGAGCAGTGATACGGTTTCTCTCCTGTGTGAATTCGCTGGTGTTGTTTTAGGTTTCTAAAATGATTGAAACTCTTCCCACAGTCAGAGCAGTGATACGGTTTCTCTCCTGTGTGAGTTTGTTGGGTTTTGTTTAAATGCCCCAACAGCGTGAAACCTTTCCCACAGTCAGGATATTCTCCACCACCTGCCCTCACTTTAGCTGCTGGACTGGAACCTGGAAAATATGAACAGGAAAGAGTGAGGGGAAGTGCTTGTAGGCTTAAGGTTGGTTCATAATTCAGACTGACAATTTCTGGTTGGAGTTGAGGGTCTCCGACCCTGTGCGACAGGTTGAATAATGTCATCCACACTCCTGCACATGCCTTAGGGCATGTGCAGGGCCGATTAACACACAGGCAAACTAGGCATGTGCCTCGGGCCCAAACTCAAGGCGGGGCCCAAAACGGTTATGTGGGTTTTTTGTTTTTTTTAAATATACAGATCTGCGCCCAACCTGGAAAGAACTTCACTCCCTGACATTCGAACTGAGGCATGTATCTCAAAATCAATTTGTTCTGACGGGTGTTATGCAGATTTCTGTACCCCATAGAATTCTGCATCCCCTGTGCAGATGCAGTTTCTCAGACTGCTGGATGTGGACGCGCACACGCGATATTTCTGTACCCGAGCCCAGGTGTTTTCTCAAGCACTCCTGCAGCTTGCAACACATATTGTGAACAAAACAAAACTAGTGATGTGGCAAAATAAAAACCGCACATTTAACACCACTGATTTTCAAGACATACAGGACATTCAGCCTCCTGTGTTGCTCATGCATGAAACCCTGGATTTAAAGTAACCTTAGAAAAGATTCTTTTAAAACACGTTTTCATTTTTTTTCACATGTACTGTCCAGAATCATCAAGTGTTCATATCCAGCGATCTTTGATAGAAAATGCAGCTGTGTCAGGATGGAATCATCAAGGGTACACAATTCTACAGGGTATAGAAAGCTACCATAGGAAACACCTGAATATACTTGTATGTCAAAACATTGACTATTCTCTGCTCTGGAGAAAAGGGCATTTTCTTTAATGAAGCGAGTCAAACCCAAGGAGACATTGACGATTTTGCGTGCAGTAATCTAATGTATTTGACTCACAACAATGTACAGGTAGGTTTGTTTTTATCTATTTATTTTCGTTGGCTATTGTGGAGCTACCATTAGTGAAAACAAGTCTGAGCACCCTTCTATATATTACCTTTTTCAGCTTCATATGGGGTTCCTTGTTTGTTTGAACTGTTGCGTTTTTATTCAGTAAATCAGGAAAGTCATTGTTGAGCTGTACTACACAACTTAACATAGGCTTTAGTTTTTAGCACATCCCCTACAGTTTGATTTTCTGTCAGCTTCATTCAGTCATTCATAAAAACTTAAAACTGAGAATTCTACCTGTTGTGAAAGGGTGGAGCGCTAGAATGTATGTATGTGTACGTGTACGTGTGTATGTGTACGTGTACGTGTGTATGTGGCTGTTTGTTCTGGGGTAGGAGGCCCGCAGGTTTATGCTTGCCTCGGGTCCAGTGATGGGTTCATCCGGCCCTGGGCATGTGGCTGGGTGCTGGAGTGGATTACAGCATGTTAATTTCAGCTGTGGGGGCTCGCACTGGGTTACACTATCTTAAAAAAGCAAAGTTAAACTTAGAGTAAGTAGATAGGTTCCAAAAAATATAGCGCTACCCTCCCCACCTGTTGCTACAACTGTTTAAATAATGTGTTTCTCTTTTCATTGTTCACATCCTGACAACTATACACTCATAACTATAAAGTTTGCTTCAAAGCTCTTTACAAAACGTCCACTCTAGTACACTGATTATTGCCCACGTTGTCAAACAGGTAACACAGCAATAATGATCATTGATGTGGTACGAAACAGAAAAGAGTACTTGGGTCTTTTAGTATCTCTCTTCCTGCAGTGATTTAGAGTGCATATCTAAAACCCCAGTGCACTAGAGCAGACATTTCTAAAAGAGCTTTCCAATAGACTTTAAAGTTATGTGTAAAAAGGTGGCAGGATGTGAACAATGTAAAGAAATGACAGGTATGTTATTTAAACAGTTGTAGTAACTCATGGGGGCGGGTAATGCTAGATTTTTCAGAACCCCGCTACTTACTCTTCAAAGCCTTTACTTTATGTGTAAAAGCAAAGTCAGTAAAGACGGACGCTGCTGAAACCGAGCCCTGGGATCAAAATCTGCCTTCAAAGTTCTCCTGTAATGTTTCGGGTCTATTTCCTCAAACACACCCTACAATTATATATTTTTCAATAGCATCACATTTAGGGGTGTTAAACATTTAGAATTTAAATGTCAGTAAAGGGTCAAGCGTGCTTAATTGTTTAAACTTTGTCAAAAATGGCCAAATATTAACAACAAGAGCGTATCTGCAAATACAGCTACTCAGAGTTTTCTTTCATTGCCTTCACCAGATGCATCTGAAGGCTTGGCATTTAAATCAGCCAAGCCTTCATTTTCATTACAAGCAGGACGTGCAAACGAGATCGCGACATGTTAATAAGAGACTCCTCTTTATTAAAGCTAGAATGAACAGTACAGTATTTTACGCTGGACACACTCTATTACAATCGCTGTGCGTGACTGTATTTACATTAAGAGGAGTCGCTTCTGCATTTAAATGAAAACCCCAGTTAGCTGTTTCACATGAACGTGTTTCTCAGTGTGATTGAGATACACGAATGGCTGAACAGGATCAATTGCATTCTTTAAAGAGAGTAGAAAAGCAGAGGTACAACACAGACAACCAGAAGCCCTATTTATAACACACATGCAGTAATTTAGAGAAAGCTATTTATGTAAAAAATGAGTAACAGCACTATCTCAATTTTTGTATTTTAACATTTAAACTATATATTTTCAAAAGTTTAAACTATTGATAAATGTAATGGAATCTAGCACCCATAATGACATCACACATGTACAATAATATCCCTCTATTTTGACACTGAACATTTCTAATGTTATATACAGTACTTTAGCTCTTCTCCCCTTGGTATAATCGGTTAGGAGTGCCAGTGTGATGGAGGCTTACATCTGTATCTTAAGATCACCAGTAGTGAGTCCTATCCTGAACTGGTGTGAGTGGTACAGGAAAAACAAATAGCGAGTAATGTAACCCACATGCTCCCTCCCTCCCTCTCTGCCACACTATCATGCAATCTAGAATGACAATGTCACAGCTACTGGGAGTCACTCACCTGCTAGACTGCATTCTGAATGCAACCGCCTGTCTCCCTGTCCACCTCCTTGTGTGCTGTTGGGAGAGCCTTCCTCTCCAGTGCCTTGCTCTCTCACGCAGATTCTCTCCAACACCACGCTACACTCCCGCAGGCGTACAGCCTCCAGCTCAGGGATGTTTGGTTTGAAGTCCTCGGATTCTTCCTTCCCTGGTTCCATGTGCTCAAACTCTACTTCAGGGGGACCCCGTTTAATACAGACAATTTCCAGCACCTCTTCTTGTTTAACAGGAAGGTGTTCTTCTGTCTGCGGGATCTCCAATTCATTGTGCTCAGCTTTAATCTCAGAGACCTCTGGCTGGCTGCTGTCACATTGCATCTCACAGAGCTCCTGTTTCATGGGGAGGGAAGCCAGCCCAAAGAACTCCATTGTAAAGGGGAGAGGTTCAAGTTCAGGGAACTCCTCTTTAATCTGGACAGATTCCATCTCCACACTGTCCATGACAGCACACAGGATTCTGTTTAGAAGTTGCTGAAAAAAGGAAGACATTTATTTATTTATTTACAGTACTACTAAGGCCATTGAAGGGACTGACAGAATCTGTCCTTAACAGCAGGGCTGGCTTTACTATAGACACAGAATGAATTGTAATAAGTTTATAATAACGAAGGACTTGATCTGTCTAATCTCAAGAATGATGGATGAAAGTTGGCAAAAGTTAAAATATTTCTCTTTTCATTAATCATGTTGAGTATTTTAGAATGCGTTCTCCAAAAACAACCGATCAGCAAGGAGTCCTTTTGTCCTCGGGCCTTAAATGTAGATTTGTTACAAAACATGATCTGTGATACAATGTTCCACAAACTTTATCAAACTGTGTATATTCTTTTAAAGACTTACACAAACATTGCCAGCACTGGTGTATTATTTATTCCTTAGCAGACGCCCTTATCCAGAGCGACTTACAATTGTTACAAGATATCACATTATTTTTACATACAATTACCCATTTATACAGTTGGGTTTTTACTGGAGCAATCTAGGTAAAGTACCTTGCTCAAGGGTACAGCAGCAGTGTCCCCCACCTGCGATTGAACCCACGACCCTCCGGTCAAGAGTCCAGAGCACTAACCATTACTCCACACTGCTGCCCAGTGTAGTGTGAGGTCACGTGAAATCTGGTCTCCCCTGGCAACAGGCTTGCGGCTTTGAACCGGTTGCTAAGCAAAGGACACATTGACGTGACTTGAGTATTCAAATGGAGCGTGCATTGTTGGATTTCATTTAATTACCCTGAAAATAGCTGTGATTCCATCAACAAGAACACCACATTTCTAGCGAACTTGCAAAATTTGGCACATATATATATATATATATTATATATATATATGCAAATCTTATCGTACAAAAACAGGTTTCCATTAAAATAGATTCTAGCGAACAAACAGCTCTACGTACCGACACCATGAGCTGGAAAAACTGGTTATCACTCAAATTTTCTTGATCCGAACAACAAAAACTAAAACGTGCAATGCATCTCCATCTATTTCTTGTATAATGTATTGCTGGACTGAAAATGGACCAAGAAGGAATAATAGATACAGTATATCTCCTCCAAATTAAAAAGAATTACCATTGTACAACTTTTCAGATTTTTTGAAGCTGTACTGTTTCCCTCATATGCAATTTTAAGTAATAATAATAATAATAATAATAATAATTCAGACAGAATGACAGTCCGGTTTCAGATAGCCTCCGGAGATAGCTGCAACGAAACCTAAATGATGATATTTCAATCCTGCTTGGGAAAATGAAATTTTGTTTTTGAACAATCAAGGGTGGAATTAATCTGCAGTGGCCAGAGCATTGCCAAGAAATGGTGTACAAAATATTAAAACACGTCTGCAGCAGAAAATATGTTTGTAAGAAAAGCGATAGAAAACAGGAGGCACTGGAACCACGTTTAAAGCAGGGCTGCTGAGAGCTCCTCTAGTTCCAGCGTCCTTGCAGTGATGCAGTGGCACTGGAACCATGTTTAAAGCAGGGGTCCTGAGAGCTCTAGTTCCAGCGTCCTTGCAGTAATGCAGTGGCACTGGAACCACGTTTAAAGCAGGGCTGCTGAGAGCTCCTCTAGTTCCAGTGTCCTTGCAGTAATGCAGTGGCACTGGAACCATGTTTAAAGCAGGGCTGCTGAGAGCTCCTCTAGTTCCAGTGTCCTTGCAGTAATGCAGTGGCACTGGAACCATGTTTAAAGCAGGGCTGCTGAGAGCTCCTCCAGTTCCAGTGCCCTTGCAGTAATGCAGTGGCACTGGAACCATGTTTAAAGCAGGGGTGCTGAGAGCTCCTCTAGTTCCAGTGTCCTTGCAGTAATGCAGTGGCACTGGAACCATGTTTAAAGCAGGGGTGCTGAGAGCTCCTCTAGTTCCAGTGTCCTTGCAGTAATGCAGTGGCACTGGAACCATGTTTAAAGCAGGGGTGCTGAGAGCTCCTCTAGTTCCAGTGCCCTTGCAGTAATGCAGTGGCACTGGAACCATGTTTAAAGCAGGGGTGCTGAGAGCTCCTCTAGTTCCAGTGCCCTTGCAGTAATGCAGTGGCACTGGAACCATGTTTAAAGCAGGGCTGCTGAGAGCTCCTCTAGTTCCAGTGCCCTTGCAGTAATGCAGTGGCACTGGAACCATGTTTAAAGCAGGGGTGCTGAGAGCTCCTCTAGTTCCAGCACACTTGCAGTAATGCGATCACAGCATTATGAGGTATGTTTATTTGATATTGGGATAAAATGAATCATACGTAATACTAACAGACAAAATATACGATCTTGTCCTAGTGAGGTCAGTATTTTGTAAGGTGTCTGTTGTGCAACATGACTGTGCCAACCCCTGCATATGAGAAGTGCCATTTAAGATGAATTACTGCAATTACACCTGTGCCCAGCAACCTACAGAATTAACCAACGTTGCATCATAGTCGAATATAATGTTACGTTAACATATTGAATTACATACTGCAGTTTAACACAATTAAGCAGGTTGGTGATTCCCAGTCCTTACATAAAATATGCCTTTACCATTAACAGAATGCTACATTCATTGTTTACTGAACTAATATGAAGCATCATCATTTATAACATATTTAAAAGTACAATAATTGCAAACAGCATCCATTTACCTGTAATTTTAGGCAACTTAAACTGAACAGAAGTCTCCATAGCTTAGCCATGTAGCTGTCACTCGCTGAAGCTGATTTTACAGGAAATTTACAGATTCTAGTTACTGACACTTCATAGAACAAAAGTTTGTTTTAATCCCTGTACAAAGTTATACTAATCTTATACATGGTTTTAATTGTGAGTATATTTAATGAAAGATGTTAAACGTTTATATACGAACATAGAAACTGTACATAATTCATATTACTGTATTTTGTAACAAACTATTGAAAATGTATTTTTTCTTAAACATGTACCAGTATGTACGTTTTCTTAAAAGGATAAAGGAATCTCGTTCAAATCACGTCAGTGTCCTCGCTCACCGGTGGGGCACAGTAGAGGTCACAGATTCCAAGTACCTGGCACATCATATATGATATCTTTCCAATTCCTGTGACTGAAGGTAGAAGAATACTCTGTGGTTGCAAAATACCGACAGCATGTAGCCTGCTGGGGTCACGTGACTGCAACCTCTCACTTGGATTGTTTACATCACGTGGATATGTTCGCAGTCCCCAGTAGAATGTACAGATCAGGACAGGTGACAGCCCTAACTCAGGGAGACGGTGTTGAATTCTCAAATGCTCTGCAACCCCCGTAAACAACAACACACATTCTCCCCATTCACTAACACCGTGACCCGTCCCGTTCCCCTTCCAATACAAACTGAACAACAAGTCCCGCACACATTCTCCCCATTCACTAACACCGTGACCCGTCCCGTTCCCCTTCCAATACAAACTGAACAACAAGTCCTGCACACATTCTCCCCATTCACTAACACCGTGACCCGCCCCGTTCCCCTTCCAATACAAACTGAACAACAAGTCCTGCACACATTCTCCCCATTCACTAACACCGTGACCCGTCCCGTTCCCCTTCCAATACAAACTGAACAACAAGTCCCGCACACATTCTCCCCATTCACTAACACCGTGACCCGTCCCCTTCCAATACAAACTGAACAACAAGTCCTGCACACATTCTCCCCATTCACTAACACCGTGACCCGTCCCGTTCCAATACAAACTGAACAACAAGTCCTGCACACATTCTCCCCATTCACTAACACCGTGACCCGTCCCGTTCCCCTTCCAATACAAACTGAACAACAAGTCCTGCACACATTCTCCCCATTCACTAACACCGTGACCCGTCCCGTTCCCCTTCCAATACAAACTGAACAACAAGTCCCGCACACATTCTCCCCATTCACTAACACCGTGACCCGTCCCCTTCCAATACAAACTGAACAACAAGTCCCGCACACATTCTCCCCATTCACTAACACCGTGACCCGTCCCGTTCCAATACAAACTGAACAACAAGTCCCGCACACATTCTCCCCATTCACTAACACCGTGACCCGTCCCGTTCCCCTTCCAATACAAACTGAACAACAAGTCCTGCACACATTCTCCCCATTCACTAACACCGTGACCCGTCCCGTTCCCCTTCCAATACAAACTGAACAACAAGTCCCGCACACATTCTCCCCATTCACTAACACCGTGACCCGTCCCGTTCCCCTTCCAATACAAACTGAACAACAAGTCCTGCACACATTCTCCCCATTCACTAACACCGTGACCCGTCCCGTTCCCCTTCCAATACAAACAGAACAAGCCCTGCACACATTCTCCCCATTCACTAACACCGTGACCCGTCCCGTTCCCCTTCCAATACAAACTGAACAACAAGTCCTGCACACATTCTCCCCATTCACTAACACCGTGACCCGTCCCGTTCCCCTTCCAATACAAACTGAACAACAAGTCCTGCACACATTCTCCCCATTCACTAACACCGTGACCCGTCCCGTTCCCCTTCCAATACAAACTGAACAACAAGTCCTGCACACATTCTCCCCATTCACTAACACCGTGACCCGTCCCGTTCCCCTTCCAACACAAACTGAACAACAAGTCCTGCACACATTCTCCCCATTCACTAACACCGTGACCCGTCCCGTTCCCCTTCCAATACAAACTGAACAACAAGCCCCGCACACATTCTCCCCATTCACTAACACCGTGACCCGTCCCGTTCCCCTTCCAATCCAAACTGAACAACAAGTCCTGCACACATTCTCCCCATTCACTAACGCCGTGACCCGTCCCGTTCCCCTTCCAATCCAAACTGAACAACAAGTCCTGCACACATTCTCCCCATTCACTAACACCGTGACCCGTCCCGTTCCCCTTCCAATCCAAACTGAACAACAAGTCCCGCACACATTCTCCCCATTCACTAACACCGTGACCCGTCCCGTTCCCCTTCCAATACAAACTGAACAACAAGTCCTGCACACATTCTCCCCATTCACTAACACCGTGACCCGCCCCGTTCCCCTTCCAATACAAACTGAACAACAAGTCCTGCACACATTCTCCCCATTCACTAACACCGTGACCCGCCCCGTTCCCCTTCCAATACAAACTGAACAACAAGTCCTACACACATTCTCCCCATTCACTAACACCGTGACCCGTCCCGTTCCCCTTCCAATACAAACTGAACAACAAGTCCTACACACATTCTCCCCATTCACTAACACCGTGACCCGTCCCGTTCCCCTTCCAATCCAAACTGAACAAGTCCCGCACACATTCTCCCCATTCACTAACACTGTGACCCGTCCCGTTCCCCTTCCAATACAAACTGAACAACAAGTCCTGCACACATTCTCCCCATTCACTAACACCGTGACCCGTCCCGTTCCCCTTCCAATACAAACTGAACAACAAGTCCTGCAACAAAGCAATTGTCCAGGTCGTTACAATATATTTATAAGAAACTATATAAAAAGCATGACAACCTTTATGTACAAAAATCTTCACTAATATACAATTGAACAAGAACTGCTGAATATTTAATTTCATACAGTACTGTCATTGTTTATATGATAGCAAAGTAAATAAATAACACACACGTCTATGTATTCATTTATTTCAATATTTATTTTAATATATTTATTTATGTTTCACTTTTACCAAGTATATAGGCTATCCTTCAGCATAGCTAATTCTCAGAAATGAGGTTTCTTTTTTGTCCAGCGGGGACCACAAATAGCGTTACTCTCATCAACCAGCATAGACAGAGGAAACCGTACTTCATTGTGCCAATAGGGACCACAATGAGTGTTACACTCACAGGAAACCAACAATAAATCTCAGAATGATGATGATGAAGATGAACGACGACTTGAAATATAACACAGTCTGGAGAATTTTCAGCTGGCTGACTTCAATCTTTCAAAATCCTGTTTGTCTCAACTAATCATCGTGTAGCGCTGACAGTTAACACAACACGCTTGTAAGCTGAAGGTTGGAGGTTCAAAAAGATTTTTTTAGAGGCAAACGTTCCATTTTAGAACAGAAATAAATCATTTCGTTTGCTAGGGCGGCAAACATCGTTGCGAGGCCCTCCACTCAACTGAACCGCAGTTAAACTCTACAGGAGTTTGAAAGAGATAAGAGCACCAATTCATTACAAATTCAGACAACCAGGCATTATTGTAAAGCAATAGTATATGCAAGACACTAGACGTACAGCTGTTTATATTAAATAGATATTTTCATAACCAGTTTCATACACACATGATTAAAACACCGTCATTATTAACTCTATGTGTAACACTCCCCCTCTCCTATACTGAATGGTTCGGTTGAGAATCAGCTCGTCTCATTGTCCTATTGTAGCCGCTTAAGAAATAAAACACTAATTAAACAGAAGGGTCGTGCAGGACATGCAAAGGATCAGCAGCATATTTCAGGAAAGCAAACGCAACCTACAGAGCAGAGCATCTCCGTGTGTGTCCATCAAACTGAATCAACCCGCAGCAAAGCACAGGAAGAGGGGCTGTGCATAAGAATGAACACCGCGCGCTCACTGTATTGCAGAAGAGCTTCCTTTCAAAGAGTCTCCAGTGCTGGAGTTACACAAACTGAACGGAGTGAACGCCACGCATGCAAACGACAATGCGATGAAATGGAGTGAACGCCACGCATGCAAACGACAATGCGATGAAATGGAGTGAACGCCACGCATGCGAACGACAATGTGATGAAATGGAGTGAACGCCACGCATGCAAACGACAATGTGCTGAAATGGAGTGAACGCCACGCATGCAAACGACAATGTGATGAAATGGAGTGAACGCCACGCATGCAAACGACAATGTGCTGAAATGGAGTGAACGCCACGCATGCAAACGACAATGTGATGAAATGGAGTGAACGCCACGCATGCGAACGACAATGTGATGAAATGGAGTGAACGCCACGCATGCAAACGACAATGTGCTGAAATGGAGTGAACGCCACGCATGCAAACGACAATGTGCTGAAATGGAGTGAACGCCACGCATGCAAACGACAATGTGCTGAAATGGAGTGAACGCCACGCATGCGAACGACAATGTGATGAAATGGAGTGAACGCCACGCATGCGAACGACAATGTGATGAAATGGAGTGAACGCCACGCATGCGAACGACAATGTGATGAAATGGAGTGAACGCCACGCATGCAAACGACAATGTGATGAAATGGAGTGAACGCCACGCATGCAAACGACAATGTGATGAAATGGAGTGAACGCCACGCATGCGAACGACAATGTGATGAAATGGAGTGAACGCCACGCATGCAAACGACAATGTGATGAAATGGAGTGAACGCCACGCATGCGAACGACAATGTGATGAAATGGTCGGCACCACTGCTGCACAAACGCAAAAGGTCCTCAAAACGCAACTCCTCCAGAGTAATGATGTGTCATTCATGGCGGATGGGCAGCAGTGTGGAGTAGCGGTCAGGGCTCTGGACTCTTGACCGGAGGGTCGTGGGTTCAATCCCAAGTGGGGATAAGGCGTCTGCTAAAAAATAAATACATGAAAATAAAATGGAACGCTGCAAACAATTAAAGAGGTAGAAGCCCGATTCGATTCTGTTACCGGTTCAGAATCGATACTGTTTGTCTCAGCGGCTGGATTGGGAGAACTTCTTAAAAACTAAAACTAGCGGATATTTCACGCGGCCATGCTTTAAATGAATATTGATGCATGTGCGCAAAACAGTTTATGAATACGCTCAATGTTTTTATTAGCATGACACCTAAAAGTCTGCAATTACAAAAGACATACGTTTGTACGCAGTTATTTAAAAGTGACCATAAGTGCAAAAGTGCAGGCTCCAGATATAAAAAGCTTACTGGAGCACTGCTAACTTTGAAATCGGTAGAATTATTCTGTTAAGTGAGCCCGAATCAGAATTAGAACAGCTAATTGACAAACGTTACATGCCATGAAGATCTAGCGAAATCTATTTCATATTTACTGTGAAGTATAATAATAGAGAGAGACGCTTACTTCAGGTATTGTCAATGGGATGTGCAGCACGGCTCTAGTCACTCGCTCTGACCGTCTCGGTTCTTCTCTCCAGGGTAAACATGCAGCTCAAACTAACAGCGACAGGTAATCTGTGTGACTAGACTAGTCCTCACTGCAGATTTAACCCCCTCTCTCGCAGTTCAGGTACAAGACCACGCCCCCAACACGTCAGCCCCTCCCCGGGTGTCCGCTGTCCGGTGTTAGCCTCTCTCTGTTCTGTTTAGGGAGTCGTTAGCGCTTTCCTCTGATGGGTGAGCTGCAGTGAATGCGTCCTTTCTTCTCTTCAGGTGAGAGCCGTCACCAGCCACTCCAAATCTGAAAATGTGTTACAATGTGTTAGTTTAGTTCAAGGAGAACAGTGCTTTTTTATTTTTTTAATTATTATATATAACTCATATATTATTTGCTTCGGTTCACTTTCACAGATGTATACTGTACTATGAGATTACAGGAATACAGATTAAGATACTGTGAAAGAAACCGTTCAAGGGGAGGGGACAATTTCACCCCCCAGGTGATCAAGGAAGTGCAACACTATTATTATTATTATTATTATTATTATTATTATTATTATTATTATTATTTATTTCTTAGCAGACGCCCTTATACAGGGCGACTTACAATTGTTACAAGATATCACATGATGTTTTACATACAAATTACACATTTATACAGTTGGGTTTTTAGTGGAGCAATCTAGGTAAAGTACCTTGCTCAAGGGCACAGCAGCAGTGTCCCCCACCTGGGATTGAACCCACGACCCTCTGGTCAAGAGTCCAGAGCCCTGACCACTACTTCACACTGCTGCCCATTTCACTATCTGAAAGCAAGGCTTATAAACTGGTATTTATGTTACCCTAGTATAGTACCAGATATCCTGTAGGAAAATAAAAAATGTGTTTCTTTCACTTAACAATATTAAAAACCCTGAGTGACGCTCCACAGCACGAGTTTGGAATTGAGGTCTCCCTCAGTGTTTAAAATGATACCAGCAGAATAAAACTAGTGAAGGAAACACAGATACACTTCATTGAAAGTATATTTAAACATTATTTCAAACATATTAAGGAGAAACCAGTTCAAACACAAATGTGGCTTTTTGTTAAAGATTCTGAATTTAATATTTGAATCAGTTCATAAAAGTGACCAGTAGATGGCAGAATTTTTACGTTTATTTTTTTCAATGCAGTCCAGCAATCCAGTTTATTCTTGCACATTAATAACACCGCTATTAGCTTTCTGTGTGTAATTATTGTTTCCATTTCCAATATGGTCCTTGTTAGTGTGAGTGACATTTCCTTGTTCAGTTGTATCAGTCTGAACCTCTTCTATACATTTCAGCTTCAGCCCTTGGGTTCCAATACAACTACAAACTAAAGGTAACAAACCAGGATTATTATTGTTACATGTTACTGTTTGCATCATTTCACCCTCATTCCATTACAATTACATGTTCTAGTAATCAAACTGCAGCAGTGTGCTCCTAAATGTGTTTCCAAAAGCTGCTCCACGTGAAGCACCTCAAAGCTGCTCCACGTGAAGCACCTCAAAGCTGCTCCACGTGAAGCACCTCAAAGCTGCTCCACGTGAAGCACCTCAAAGCTGCTCCACGTGAAGCACCTCAAAGCTGCTCCACGTGAAGCACCTCAAAGCTGCTCCACGTGAAGCACCTCAAAGCTGCTCCACGTGAAGCACCTCAAAGCTGCTCCACGTGAAGCACCTCAAAGCTGCTCCACGTGAAGCACCTCAAAGCTGCTCCACGTGAAGCACCTCAAAGCTGCTCCTCGTGAAGCACCTCAAAGCTGCTCCTCGTGAAGCACCTCAAAGCTGCTCCACGTGAAGCACCTCAAAGCTGCTCCACGTGAAGCACCTCAAAGCTGCTCCACGTGAAGCACCTCAAAGCTGCTCCACGTGAAGCACCTCAAAGCTGCTCCACGTGAAGCACCTCAAAGCTGCTCCACGTGAAGCACCTCAAAGCTGCTCCACGTGAAGCACCTCAAAGCTGCTCCTCGTGAAGCACCTCAAAGCTGCTCCACGTGAAGCACCTCAAAGCTGCTCCACGTGAGGCACCTCAAAGCTGCTCCACGTGAGGCACCTCAAAGCTGCTCCACGTGAAGCACCTCAAAGCTGCTCCACGTGAAGCACCTCAAAGCTGCTCCACGTGAAGCACCTCAAAGCTGCTCCACGTGAAGCACCTCAAAGCTGCTCCACGTGAAGCACCTCAAAGCTGCTCCACGTGAAGCACCTCAAAGCTGCTCCACGTGAAGCACCTCAAAGCTGCTCCACGTGAAGCACCTCAAAGCTGCTCCACGTGAAGCACCTCAAAGCTGCTCCACATGAAGCACCTCAAAGCTGCTCCACATGAAGCACCTCAAAGCTGCTCCACATGAAGCACCTCAAAGCTGCTCCACATGAAGCACCTCAAAGCTGCTCCACATGAAGCACCTCAAAGCTCCACATGAAGCACCTCAAAGCTGCTCCACATGAAACACCTCAAAGCTGCTCCACATGAAGCACCTCAAAGCTGATCCACATGAAGCACCTCAAAGCTGATCCACATGAAGCACCTCTGCAGTGGTGTCATTTTCTGTGACCTTAATGTTTTAAAGTAATGCTGGATTTTGTTTGTTGTTTTTGCCATTTCCGCATGCATGACATCCCTGTACAGTGCAAACCTGTTTGAGGATCCATTGCTCCTGATCCAATCTAAATCAATCTGCATGCTGTTTGCATTAATAGACTTCTCTTCTCCTAGACAGGCAGCACAAATAGTGGAGCTGAGCAGTAAAGCAATAAAGAAAAAGCACTTCACAACAGTTCAGTGTAAAATCAATGCAAAGTTTATTAGTGGCTTCTGAATAGTGAAATGTGTAAAGGTGTTCTCTTTTAATAGCATCATCTACACTTCACACTGTCTTACAGGATGCAATTGATACACAATATATAAAGCTTTAAACATTCTATTTTAATGGCAGTGCTGATGTATATGTACAGCTCAGACAAAAGTTTAGCATCACCTAGAATTTTTGGTACAATTCATAACTTATTTAACATTGTGTATTCAAAGAAACTACACAAGGATATCACAAAAGTCTACTGGATGTCATAATAGTAGTACAGTACATCATAGATTTCAAGATGTCAATTTATTTCAATTTGTCACTTTTTCATTCAGTATATGCAAAACTACAAATCACTGTAATTCAATGTTAACTTAACATTATTCAGCAGGTTTCATTCGACTTTATGAAGCAAAATTAGTTCATTCTGTAGAGTGAGGCAAAACCTTTGATCATATATCTGTAGTCTCAGTCAGTCAAACCTCTCAGCCTGCGTTAACGCAGCTAGCAGGACCAGTGAAATTTGACACTGTCTACACTCACTTGTTGCCGCTGTGAATGATCTGTACAGAATTCAACTGTCCTTTCAGCCTAATCCAGTCCAGATGCCACCCAGCCCTGCTCACCTAGTTCAGGGGTCACACAGTTCAGTGTGTCTGCAGGAAAGGAGCCCTTTTTCTTCAAGACACAGAGATTTCATTAATCTGTC
This sequence comes from Acipenser ruthenus, assembly GCF_902713425.1. Lineage (NCBI taxonomy): Eukaryota > Metazoa > Chordata > Actinopteri > Acipenseriformes > Acipenseridae > Acipenser > Acipenser ruthenus. The sequence goes on from NC_081233.1 coordinate 259,598, forward strand.
CAGTTACATTTATAATACACTTTCATGTATTAATATCATCTTCAGTGAATATTCACCACAAGCAGCAGTATCTTCCCCTTTTTCAATGTCTCTCTTGGGTTTGTTCAGTTCCACTGCAGATCTGTATCTCAGGAATCATTGACAGTTTAAACAATTGCAAACCTTTTACATACAGAGGTAATGGAAACATAATAATGTGCCCTTTATACACACAGATACTGGAAAACATACAGGAACTCAAACTCAATGTCAATGAAATCCTTTATAAATAACTAAGCCTGCCTTAGGATGTACTGCATTGTCACTCTAATGATATCATACTGATACAAAATACAAGCAAATAAGCCATATTTTGCCCAAAAGGAATAAACAGCTAATGGTGATTCCACAAAAGCACCAGCTCTGTTACTGTCAAACAGTCTGAGGCAACTTCACTCTGCAGATTGTTTAGATCAATTATTCATAAACTGTATAAGCTATGAATGTAGTAATAATGGTAATGTTGCAGCATGTATGTATTGCAGATTTGAGTAAAAGCAACTTTTATGAATCTTTTACTTGCAAACCTTTCATGCTTTACAGTATATTTATACAGCTCTAATATTGTGGGTCTGTCATAATTGCACACACAGCAATTTACACAATAAAAATGATAGGAATTGTATTTCAATCCCACTGCATTGAAGCAGGGCTCCAGTACACAACAAGCTTGGAGTTTCTCAGTACTTAAAGGGTGCATGAGGACCTTTTTATTTGATTGGGTCGCATGTTCCCATGTGTTGCTACAACTGCTTACGGAAGGAGAGCGTATTGTTTAATTTGTTGTTTAATTTTATATTTTGACCACTTTTTTAAACTTTTAAATTGCATTCCCTGCCTCAAGGACCTCTCAGAACTACATTTCCCATCATCCTCCTGCTCACTGGTAAATCCATCTCAGTTACATATGTGGTGCAATAGCTTAGAGGCCATTCTAGTAATATGAAGGGCACACTGCTGCCACACCCATGAAGAGATTTTTAGTTTTAGTTTCTTTTAAATAATTCACTTCTTTTCTCACCGACACTGGTACAGTAATGGTATTTTAAAAATATGATGTGTTTTTGGCATCTTTGTTTAATGTGTTCACAGAAACAAGCTTGGCATGAATCCTCACAGCATGATGAGTGAGATTAATTTCCAATGCAGTTCATTCTGAAAGAATGGGTCTGTCTCCTTCAGTTTGACACGCTCCCCTTCTCAGTGTCTCTGGATTCAGGCTGGCTCTCACTCCTGGGGACTCCCTTCATTTACTGCAGGGTGAGAGAGAGACAAGGAATCAGTCAGCTCTCCACACACTCAAACAAGCAGGGTGGAGAGGTGAGGGACTGGGAGGGAGGGAGGCTGGCTCTAGTGTGAATTTGCTGGTGTCTTTTTAGGTTTCCTGACTGCCTAAAGCTCTCCCCACATTCAACACAGTGATACGGCTTCTCTCCAGTGTGAATGCGTTGGTGTCTTTTTAGGCTTCCTGACTCACTGAAGCTCTCTCCACATTCAATACATTGATATGGCTTCTCTCCAGTGTGAATTCGCTGGTGTATTTTTAGTTTTCCTGACACATTGAAGCTCTTCCCACAGTCAGTACAGTGGTGTGGCTTTTCTCCAATGTGAATTATCTGGTGTTTTTTTAGTTTTCCTTTGTTAGTGAAGCTTTCCCCACATTCAGTACATTGATATGGCTTCTCTCTAGTGTGAAGTCGCTGGTGTGTTTTTAGGTTTCCTGACTGACTAAAGCACTCCCCACATTCAACACAGTGATACGGCTTCTCTCCAGTGTGAATTCGCTGGTGTTTTTTTAGTTTTCCTTTGTCAGTGAAGCTTTTCCCACATTCAAAACAGCGATATGGCTTCTCTCCAGTGTGAAATCGATGGTGTCTTTTTAGGCCTCCTGACGCATTGAAGCACTTCCCACATTCAGTACATTGATACGGCTTCTCTCCAGTGTGAATTCGCTGGTGTTTGTTTAGTGTTCCTTTGTCAGTGAAGCTTTTTCCACATTCAAAACAGCGATACGGCTTCTCTCCAGTGTGAAATCGATGGTGTCTTTTTAGGCTTCCTGACTCCATGAAACTCTCTCCACATTCAGTACAGTGATACGGCTTCTCTCCAGTGTGAAGTCGCTGGTGTCTTTTTAGGCTTCCTGACGCATTGAAGCACTTCCCACATTCAGTACAGTGGTGTGGCTTCTCTCCAGTGTGAAGTCGCTGGTGTCGTTTTAGGACTGCTAACTGACGGAAGCTCTTTCCACATTCAGTACAGTGATACGGCTTTTCTCCAGTGTGAAGTCGCTGGTGCCTTTTTAGGACTGCTAACTGACGGAAGCTCTTTCCACATTCAGTACAGTGGTGCGGCTTCTCTCCAGTGTGAATCTGCTGGTGTGTTTTTAGGCTTCCTGGTCGGCTGAAGCTCTGCCCACATTCATTACACTGATGTGATATCTTTGGCCGGGATATATTTTCTGTATCCTTAAACAAGTCAACAGATTCCCCTTCAATGTGGACAGGTTCCAATTCAGTCTCTTGTTTAATGTGGACAGGCTCCAGTTCAGTCTCCTCTTTAATGTGGACAGGCTCCAGTTCAGTCTCTTCTTTAATATGGACAGGCTCCAGTTCAGTCTCTTCCTCTTTAATGTGGACAGGCTCCAGTTCAGTCTCTTTCATGTGGACAGGCTCCAGTTCAGTTTCTTCTTCTTTAATGTGGACAGCCTCCAGTTCAGTCTCCTCTTTAATGTGGACAGGCTCTAGTTCAGTCTCTTCTTTCATGTGGACAGGCTCCAGTTCAGTCTCTTCTTTCATGTGGACAGGCTCCAGTTCAGTTTCTTCTTCTTTAATGTGGACAGCCTCCAGTTCAGTCTCCTCTTTAATGTGGACAGGCTCCAGTTCAGTCTCTTCTTTCATGTGGACAGGCTCCAGTTCAGTCTCCTCTTCTTTAATGTGGACAGGCTCCAGTTCAGTCTCTTCTTTCATGTGGACAGGCTCCAGTTCAGTCTCCTCTTCTTTAATGTGGACAGGCTCCAGTTCAGTCTCTTGTTTAATGTGGACAGGCTCCAGTTCAGTCTCCTCTTCTTTAATGTGGACAGGGTCCAGTTCAGTCTCTTCTTTCATGTGGACAGGCTCCAGTTCAGTCTCTTCTTTCATGTGGACAGGCTCCAGTTCAGTCTCTTCTTTCATGTGGACAGGCTCCAGTTCAGTCTCTTCTTTCATGTGGACAGGCTCCAGTTCAGTCTCTTCTTTCATGTGGACAGGCTCCAGTTCGGTCTCTTCTTTAATGTGGACAGGCTCCAGTTCAGTCTCTTCTTTCATGTGGACAGGCTCCAGTTCAGTCTCTTCTTTCATGTGGACAGGCTCCAGTTCAGTCTCCTCTTCTTTAATGTGGACAGGCTCCAGTTCAGTCTCTTGTTTAATGTGGACAGGCTCCAGTTCAGTCTCCTCTTCTTTAATGTGGACAGGGTCCAGTTCAGTCTCTTCTTTCATGTGGACAGGCTCCAGTTCAGTCTCTTCTTTCATGTGGACAGGCTCCAGTTCAGTCTCTTCTTTCATGTGGACAGGCTCCAGTTCAGTCTCTTCTTTCATGTGGACAGGCTCCAGTTCAGTCTCTTCTTTCATGTGGACAGGCTCCAGTTCGGTCTCTTCTTTAATGTGGACAGGCTCCAGTTCAGTCTCTTCTTTCATGTGGACAGGCTCCAGTTCAGTCTCTTCTTTCATGTGGACAGGCTCCAGTTCAGTCTCTTCTTTCATGTGGACAGGCTCCAGTTCAGTCTCTTCTTTCATGTGGACAGGCTCCAGTTCAGGCATCTCCTGCTTAATGCAGATCGGTACCAACTTCATCTTTGTTCCTTGGCTTTCACCAGGATAAGGCAGTCCTGAAAGCAGAAAATGAAATGAAGTATTACGATCTGTTCTCTATCGTTGTGTTTACACTTATAATTCGGTCCTGAACTGACTCAGGGTCTGTGAACGTGTGGGTTGTAGTGCGTAGTGAAAGGGTGATGCAGGTGCTCCAGACAAGGACAAACACAAAGTTCACGGTTCTAGTTCCTTTTTATTTCTTGAACAAAAATTAAATAATAAAGCTGGCTCTACCCAGCAATGGGTATTGCCAGCGTCTAAACAAGGGGTTGCAGTCCCGAAATAATAAATCACAAAAAACACAAACACAGTCACGTCTCCGGACAGTGCGTGCTCATAGTGCAGGTGCGGTGCTGGAAACAGTGATGCTTGATTAAGTGCAGGTGCGGTGAAGTCCAGGTGAATCGCTGGCCTCAGGCTGCAGCTCCCAGATCTGTTCTTAATTATTCTGAGAATGATAAGAGACACACGGTTGCAAAACAAACACAAAGCACTTAACCCTCGCTCCAAACAGTCCTCGTTTCCTCCCATCAACCACAACAAAGGAACCAATTATGGCGTCACGTCCCCCTGAAGTACCCTCAGCCCCGCCCCCTCCGATAGCTAGTTCAATCACGTCTCCTCCAATTCATGAATGAAACTTTGCTTACCGTACTAGGGCGGGGACTCCTGGTACCGTGACACCATCCCTTTCCTGAACGGCCGGCTTCCGACTGCCCCCGGAATGAACTGCCGAAACATTCAGTACGGGGCACGCAATTCCTGCTGTACAGTGCTCTCACAGGTCGAGGGGGAGATTGTTGATTCAGATTCATTCGCACTTTGTTACAGGGTCTATCAGATTAAGAGTCCTATCATTTGAGCCCGTTTACACTTGAGCACACACCTAGGCTGGCTTTGGCCCAGTATGCGCGCACATAGCCCCTGAACTGCGTGTGTGCCGGATGACATCATATCAACCACCCCTTGTGTGAAGACATTTCCCCTCCCAGAACACAGAGGCGGAAGTGTTTAAATCAACAGCAAGCCTGTCATTTGAGTCACTTGTGTGTTTCTACTGCAAGGTGGTCATTCCGTGCCAATTAAGATTTCATTCTGTCATCAGAAATGGAGCGGAGCATTGAAAACATGCAAATCAGATGTTTCAAGAAACAGGTGTTATTGTCTTCATTTACACATCTGTCTGACAACTCGTCTCACATGGAAATGTATACACTAACTCCCATGTATTTTCTTACCCATGGCACGTATTCCAAGGACACAGAGAAAGCAGGCAGGTGGCAGAGCGTTCAGCTTCAGAGCCCCACAGGTGTGGAATGATCTGCCTCGATTTGGAAGGGAGGCACCATCTCTTGCTGCTTTTAACCCTTCCGCTCCGGTGAACATTCTACCTGTTTGAGGTCAGACTGACAGAACGTGACTTTCAGCTTGTGTTTCAGGATCATTTTACACCAAATTATTTGATGGCTGCGTAATGTGAAGAAGTTCAACATCAGATAGATCTGTCAACTCATCAACACTTTCTGTAATAAAAATTAAAGTTTTCTTTTGGGTCAGTGTGACAGAAACACAGTGATTCTTGGTGGTAAATCTCCCTCCTGACCTGACCGTGCGATAAGTAGCGAGAACAGAGTAGTACCTTGGACGGGCTGGCCCGACAGTTCTTTCCCAGGGTTCAAGGGAAGTCGGCCAGCTAGAAAGGGGGTGGAACTCCGGTTAATTAACTCATTGACCCGAAAGGGAAACGACATGGCAGTCGCAGATTGGAGGGGTGGCTGCACTCGTTTACCAAGGGGTCATGTGTGACGGCATGAATGGGGACGGAGAATCGCAATCTGTTCCTTCGCTTTGGTTACGAGAAAATAACCTGGAAGGACCTGTGCAGTATCGTGATAACTTATCGTGAGTGTTTTATTTTGCCTATAATTGTTGGTTGTTGTATTAATAGATGACTAACACATTCCAGAGCTGTTGCCAAGGGCCAGCACAAAACCTGGAACAGCACGGCACTATTGTCACTGATAAATCTGTACAACCCACCACGAGCACTACAGCACGCACCCAGGACTGGTGACCGTGTATTTATATTGTAGGAGGGATACGTGTGTGTTTTATTTGAGACTGCAAACCCGTTATTATTTACCCCGTGCTCTACACATTGCTGTGTATTGCCAGGGATCATTATTTGGTCACCAGACCTGGATTGTTAAAAATAAATTACTTCCAACTGGATTACAAATCTCTGTCTGATAATTACACACCACATCACTCCTGCACCTGTACACTGCAAACCACTTTGCCACAGTCGGTAAGCATTCCTGGTACTGTAAAGAAATTTAATCTGCTCTCTAGTAATTCTGCACTTTAAAATCATGGTATATACCAGTCATCTAAACCGAAACCTAAGACACTGAAATGCTGCACCTCATAATAAAATGTATTTCTCTTGGGCTGGGGCTTAAGTGCAATGCATTTTGATTGGACGGTCATCTGTGATGTTTATCCTATGAATATTTTGTTTTCTGGTAAGCTTGTACTTGTGATCGCCAAATCTCCAAACAGAGAAAAAAATAAATAAACAAACTCATCTAGCTTTCTGTCCAACTGCTTTTGTTTTGAAAGTATATAAAACCATCCCTGATTGGTTGTTGGAGCCTTTGGAGTTGTCAGTCATTTGGTAAGCAACCAATGGTTGTTTAAAACGCCTTAAAATGAGCATCTACCGTCACCATGACATCATCGTTCACATATGAATGATTTATAGCAGCTGTTTTTTGGGACCAGTTAGGAGAGAATAGTCAGATAGTTTTCCAAATGGTTTCATGTGGGTACATCCGGCATTAACATTTTTGAAAATCCAGTATTGCACCGAATATAGCCTTGCAGCCAAATAATATTTCTCAAGAACAGGCAATGACCATTGGGACTGATGCTAAACGAAAGCCAGAGAGTGTTTCATTTTACAATGCAACGGAGTATGGTGTGGATGTACTTGATCAAATGGCACGGCAGTATTCTGTCAAAGGTGGTTCTCACAGGTGGCCTGTGGCTGTTTTTTTTTATAATGTTTTGGACCTGGCTTTTGTTTTGTACAAGGAGTGCACCGGGAACACAATCTCCCGGAGGAACTTCATTCTGCAGCTAGCCCTGGAGCTGCGCCAGAAACATTTTGATCAGAGAAGTGCAATCCGGCTTGCAAGTGCCCCTCAACCTTCAGCCAGCGCTGCACCCACTGGCACACGGAAGAAAAGACAAGGCCAGGCTGCTAAATGCAACAGAAACAAAACACTGGAAGCCTGCGCCCGTTGAGAACAGGCAGTCTGTGGCACATGCACTGGTAAAATTGAAAAGTGTGTTTTCTGTGTGGATTGTACTAATTAGACAGCTGTAATAGATGTGCCTTTGAACTCTGTTTCCCTCAAAGAGCATTCATGTCGCTTGTTATATTTTTGTTTTATTTTTAGAACTAGTTATTTATTTTTTATAATTTTGTACGCGCATACAACTTTCTACACCTGTTTACACAGTAGTTTATTGTGTAATGTTTATTATAGTTTTTCATATTTATGTATATGTGCTATACAGTGTTTTTGTTGTGCAAATGTTATACATGGTGTTCACAAATAAAAATATGAAGTTGTATCCGATTGTTTTTCATTTTCATATCGAAGCTGTTTTAATGAACCGCTGTGTGGTTGTAACTAGTCAGAAATTTCGGCGGTTCAAGTGTTAATTTGAAAATGCACAAAAACACTCAACTTATGTAGGAGTTTTAAAGCTAAAGCTCTGACTTGTTTCACTTCACGTTGTTAATTCATTGCCACATCTGTTTATAGATATTTTCTGCATTCAAGACTGAATTGATTGCAAATGTGTTATTTTAAATAGGAGACTGTGAACAAGATGGCTTGCAGTGCATGACTTCAGACCAGAAACACAAAACCAAAACAAACAGGTACTGGCGGGGCAACACTGAAACGCTACGGCGTTCAGTTCATTTATTAAACAATAGGAAATAAAAGACTTAAACAAAACAAAGGGGCACGTTGGCCAAACAAACGAGTATCGTGCTGGTTTAGAGCTAGAACGTATAGCAATTGCTTACTTTGAATTCTCTCTTACCTCCTGACTCCTCACTCGTTCTACACCACTCCAAACAAGGAAAGCTGGAGGCTTTTATACTCTGGCCGAGGGGTTAACTAGCTGTTAATTATCTTATTACCCCTCAGCCACAGTCTGCACGAGTTTAGTAAGGATGCGTGACTGACAGCTTGTTAAATAATCAGTAGCTGATCAGTCACGCATCCCTACGAGGTTTTAAAATCAAATAATGGCGGCAGCTTTTCGTCAGCACCGCAATCAATAATAATACAAATAATAATATAAACAAAGGGCCGGAACACTCGTCTCTTTTCTTTCCCTCTGCAACAAAAATTACTTTATTTGCAGCAGACGTTTTATGACAAAAAATTCAGAGTATAAAGTAATGTGCTGACAGTCATGAAGTGCTGCAGTAATTCAGAGTATAAAGTAATGTAGTGACAGTCATGAAGTGCTGCAGTAATTCAGAGTATAAAGTAATGTAGTGACAGTCATGAAGTGCTGCAGTAATTCAGAGTATAAAGTAATGTGCTGACAGTCATGAAGTGCTGCAGTAATTCAGAGTATAAAGTAATGTAGTGACAGTCATGAAGTGCTGCAGTAATTCAGAGTATAAAGTAATGTAGTGACAGTCATGAAGTGCTGCAGTAATTCAGAGTATAAAGTAATGTAGTGACAGTCATGAAGTGCTGCAGTAATTCAGAGTATAAAGTAATGTGCTGACAGTCATGAAGTGCTGCAGTAATTCAGAGTATAAAGTAATGTAGTGACAGTCATGAAGTGCTGCAGTAATTCAGAGTATAAAGTAATGTACTGACAGTGATGAAGTGCTGCAGTAATTCAGAGTATAAAGTAATGTAGTGACAGTCATGAAGTGCTGCAGTAATTCAGAGTATAAAGTAATGTAGGGACAGTCATGAAGTGCTGCAGTAATTCAGAGTATAAAGTAATGTGCTGACAGTCATGAAGTGCTGCAGTAATTCAGAGTATAAAGTAATGTGCTGACAGTCATGAAGTGCTGCAGTAATTCAGAGTATAAAGTAATGAAGTGACAGTCATGAAGTGCTGCAGTAATTCAGAGTATAAAGTAATGTACTGACAGTCATGAAGTGCTGCAGTAATTCAGAGTATAAAGTAATGTGCTGACAGTCATGAAGTGCTGCAGTAATTCAGAGTATAAAGTAATGTAGTGACAGTCATGAAGTGCTGCAGTAATTCAGAGTATAAAGTAATGTGCTGACAGTCATGAAGTGCTGCAGTAATTCAGAGTATAAAGTAATGTAGTGACAGTCATGAAGTGCTGCAGTAATTCAGAGTATAAAGTAATGTAGTGACAGTCATGAAGTGCTGCAGTAATTCAGAGTATAAAGTAATGTACTGACAGTCATGAAGTGCTGCAGTAATTCAGAGTATAAAGTAATGTGCTGACAGTCATGAAGTGCTGCAGTAATTCAGAGTATAAAGTAATGTAGTGACAGTCATGAAGTGCTGCAGTAATTCAGAGTATAAAGTAATGTACTGACAGTCATGAAGTGCTGCAGTAATTCAGAGTATAAAGTAATGTGCTGACAGTCATGAAGTGCTGCAGTAATTCAGAGTATAAAGTAATGTACTGACAGTCATGAAGTGCTGCAGTAATTCAGAGTATAAAGTATAATGTGCTGACAGTCATGAAGTGCTGCAGTAATTCAGAGTATAAAGTAATGTGCTGACAGTCATGAAGTGCTGCAGTAATTCAGAGTATAAAGTAATGTGCTGACAGTCATGAAGTGCTGCAGTAATTCAGAGTATAAAGTAATGTACTGACAGTGATGAAGTGCTGCAGTAATTCAGAGTATAAAGTAATGTAGTGACAGTCATGAAGTGCTGCAGTAATTCAGAGTATAAAGTAATGTGCTGACAGTCATGAAGTGCTGCAGTACTTCAGAGTATAAAGTAATGTAGTGACAGTCATGAAGTGCTGCAGTAATTCAGAGTATAAAGTAATGTGCTTACAGTCATGAAGTGCTGCAGTAATTCAGAGTATAAAGTAATGTGCTGACAGTCATGAAGTGCTGCAGTAATTCAGAGTATAAAGTAATGTAGTGACAGTCATGAAGTGCTGCAGTAATTCAGAGTATAAAGTAATGCAGTGACAGTCATGAAGTGCTGCAGTAATTCAGAGTATAAAGTAATGTAGTGACAGTCATGAAGTGCTGCAGTAATTCAGAGTATAAAGTAATGTAGTGACAGTCATGAAGTGCTGCAGTAATTCAGAGTATAAAGTAATGTAGTGACAGTCATGAAGTGCTGCAGTAATTCAGAGTATAAAGTAATGTGCTGACAGTCATGAAGTGCTGCAGTAATTCAGAGTATAAAGTAATGTAGTGACAGTCATGAAGTGCTGCAGTAATTCAGAGTATAAAGTAATGTACTGACAGTCATGAAGTGCTGCAGTAATTCAGAGTATAAAGTAATGTGCTGACAGTCATGAAGTCCTGCAGTAATTCAGAGTATAAAGTAATGTAGTGACAGTCATGAAGTGCTGCAGTAATTCAGAGTATAAAGTAATGTAGTGACAGTCATGAAGTGCTGCAGTAATTCAGAGTATAAAGTAATGTAGTGACAGTCATGAAGTCCTGCAGTAATTCAGAGTATAAAGTAATGTAGTGACAGTCATGAAGTGCTGCAGTAATTCGGGGTGCACTGATAAAGATTTTCTTGTCCGATGCTGATAGTCGATGGTTCTCTGTCCATATCGACCGATACCGATAATAATAGACAGTGCATGTAAGCTATTGTAAACTACTAGAACAAGACCCAGGGCCAAATTGAAACTGTTTTACAATTATGAATGTTAAAATGAACAGGTATTGTTTACGTGTTGCATTTACTTCAGAAAATGAATACAAAGAATAACGTAGTATTATACTGTGTGCTGGACAGCAATTTATACATTTGTTTTACAACAGTCACACAAAAATAACACTTTGCATTTGTACAAGTGAAAACAATTCTGTAGAAAAAAAACATCTATAATGTGACATGAACTTGTATAGCCACTTGCTGTCTAGCACTGCGTATCATAACCTCTACCTGTACTGTACAGTAGAAAAGAAACACAGTCTAGGCAATGTGAACTACAACAGCGGCCGTTACATTCTTATTGTAAGCATACACTGCTTCAAAATGCAGCACAGCTTCAACTGTTCACTTAATCAAAAACAAAAAGATGTCATGAAAATAACTGCTTACAAAATTCAGTCAAACTTGAATTTGTTACTAAACAAGACGACACAGTGATCAATTACAGCTTCAAAAAGCCACAGAACACACCCGCACCCAATGAGATTGAGCAAGACACACAATTATAAATAATTATAATAATAATTATTATTTTAAACCATCAATGTTATTTAGGATTCAATCTATTGTTTTTTAAAGCATCAGAATAATATTCTACTCGCAGTCCCTCGTTGGATTTAATGCAGCATCAAGCCTGTTCTGCACACAATTCGCTATCCTATTGTTGTCTTCAGATATTAAAAATCCAAACACGGATATGGCTCCCGAGTGGCGCATCCAGTAAAGGCGCTCCTCGCAGGATGTGCCCTATAGCCTGGAGATCGCAGGTTCGAGTCCAGGCTATGTCACAGCTGACCGTGACCGAGAGTTCCTAGGGGGCGGCGCACAATTGGCTGAGCGCTGCCCGGGTAGGGAGGGCTTAGGTCGGCAGGGGAATCCACGGCTCACCGCGCATCAGCGACCCCTGTGGCCGATAGGGCGCCTGTGGCTCTGCAGCGGAGCCGCCAGATCTGTGTTGTCCTCCGGCACTATAGGTCTGGTGGCATTGCTGTGGATCTGCAGCGCGAAAAATGACGGCTTGGAAGGAGCACGTTTCGGAGGACGCGTGGTCCAGCCTCTGTTTCCCGAGTCGGCGGGGGGGTTGCGAGCGGTGAGCCGAGGATACAGATAATAATTGGGCATGCTAAATTGGGGTGAAAACCGGGGTAAAAATAATTGGCGACGACTAAATTTATAATAAAAAAAAAAAAAATAAAATAAAAAAATTCCAAACACGGCTCTTTTGAGTCTTATTTACTGCAGGATGATCACACGTTACACAGCACTGGGAAAATGAGTGTCTCAATGTTCTTGCATCATTAGTAAGCATGCCTGAGCAAACATTAAATTCTGTGCTGGAAGAAATTCAATCATGTATATGGGTGTACATTACCGGCTAAAATAACACACACTGCAGATAGCCGATTGTGTGTGTGTGTGTGTTTATTCCCTCTTATCGGTGCCATGCAGACAGGCTCCCGATTATCAGAGCACCCCTATTATTAAATAAAAACACGTAAACTGGCACAGAAATAAGAAATAAAAGCTTCTTGAAGTGCGTCCTGAATGGTTATAATAACGAGATGCAAAGTGAAACGCAAGTGCTTTGAATGAAGAGACTGAACTAACACGATGAGACTGCAGTTTAAAGGGACGTGTATTTGGGTGATCTTACAGTAAATCAATGAATTACAGAATATTTAAAAGTAACCTTTGCGTGTTTTAGCACATTGCCACCAACTGTCATTTTAACATTTTAATAAGGAGGGGCGTTAACATGAACACAAAAATGTAAGACCAGCAGATGACAGAAAACACTTTAATCCCCATTAAGATGAGTGACATGATTGTTTGGTCTTGAGATCTGTTTATATGGTCTCATGACAATGTGCTCTGATGCCCTTCAGTGATTTCAATTAATATTTAGCTTGTGCATGATAAGACATGTGATTACTCTGCAATCTCATCAAGCTTACTACCAGTCACGTCCAGAACTGTCACGTCCATGACGCTAATCTGGGCACTTACTATTAAGAAAGGGGCAACAATTGTATTCTAGAACATACATTTTAAAAAGTTAGCTTTGCAGAGAAAGTTTGAACTAAATATAATGTAGTATACAACTTTTACAGAAACTCTACCAAGAAAATGTGATGGCTGTGACATTTGGTTTTATTTAAACACCATTATTTTAAATCACTAAAATATTATTAGTAACTTGGTATTATATTCCCATAGAGTCAAAATGTGACTTATTTACAAATGTGTGACTAAAACATGAATCCTATCATTGATATCTAAAGTGTATGGAAGCTGGACTTGTGAAAATGTTGCTTTTTAAACAGTAATTTTAAATGCCTGTAAAGTAAAGTAAAGGCACAAACAGAACAATAATAATACAGCCTGCATTGACACACACCCTTCAGTACAAATACAGGGAGAGATGTTTGTGATAAATGTAACTTTTTTTTTTTTCATGGCCATGGCACTTTTTCATGGAATTGTCCTTATAATGTTTTTACTGATTAAAAACAAGGCTAATTGTTTAGAATGTTACTGCAATTACTGATCTGAGGACACCTGTGTGTTTAGCAATAACTTGCAGAGTATTGATTTGAAACTCCTCTGTGTGTAGAGCAATAACTTGCACAGTATTGATTTGAGGCACCTCTGTGTGCAGAGCAATAACTTGCATAGTATTGATTTGAGGCACCTCTGTGTGCACAGCAATAACTTGCATAGTATTGATTTGAGACACCTCTGTGTGCAGAGCAATAACTTGCATAGTATTGATTTGAGGCACCTCTGTGTGCAGAGCAATAACTTGCATAGTATTGATTTGAGGCACCTCTGTGTGCAGAGCAATAACTTGCATAGTATTGATTTGAGGCACCTCTGTGTGCAGAGCAATAACTTGCATAGTATTGATTTGAGGCACCTCTGTGTGCACAGCAATAACTTGCATTGTATTGATCTGAGGCACCTCTGTGTGCAGAGCAATAACTTGCATAGTATTGATTTGAGGACACCGCTGTGTGCAGAGCAATAACTTGCATAGTATTGATTTGAGGCACCTCTGTGTGCAGAGCAATAACTTGCATAGTATTGATTTGAGGCACCTCTGTGTGCAGGGCAATAAACTTAAACAGTTCACTTAAACAGTTGCAAATGAGTCATGGAAAAGAGATCTACTGAAAAATGAATTTAAAAGCAAGTGAACTGCCCTTTTTAATCTGTGAAAATAACAGATTAATTGTACTGTAACGCGCATTCTTTTGCTAAACTCTTAGCCTTTCAGATATGTTTCTTTCTGTGATATTAAGCAACAATGTCACGATAATAAACAAAGCATTGCACACAATTACAATCCTGCCCAGTAACACAGTGACTGCTCTGACACACTCAGTTACAATGAGACAATACAAGGAACACACTGACTGCTCTGACACACTCAGTTACAATGAGACAATACAAGGAACACATTGACTGCTCTGACACACTCAGTTACAATGAGACAATACAAGGAACACATTGACTGCTCTGACACACTCAGTTACAATGAGACAATACAAGGAACACACTGACTGCTCTGACACACTCAGTTACAATGAGACAACACAAGGAACACATTGAGTGCTCCGACACACTCAGTTACAATGAGACAATACAAGGAACACACTGACTGCTCCGACACACTCAGTTACAATGAGACAATACAAGGAACACACTGACTGCTCCGACACACTCAGTTACAATGAGACAATACAAGGAACACACTGACTGCTCCGACACACTCAGTTACAATGAGACAACACAAGGAACACATTGAGTGCTCCGACACACTCAGTTACAATGAGACAACACAAGGAACACATTGAGTGCTCCGACACACTCAGTTACAATGAGACAACACAAGGAACACATTGAGTGCTCCGACACACTCAGTTACAATGAGACAATACAAGGAACACACTGAGTGCTCTGACACACTCAGTTACAATGAGACAATACAAGGAACACATTGACTGCTCCGACACACTCAGTTACAATGAGACAACACAAGGAACACACTGACTGCTCCGACACACTCAGTTACAATGAGACAATACAAGGAACACATTGAGTGCTCCGACACACTCAGTTACAATGAGACAACACAAGGAACACATTGAGTGCTCCGACACACTCAGTTACAATGAGACAACACAAGGAACACATTGAGTGCTCTGACACACTCAGTTACAATGAGACAATACAAGGAACACACTGACTGCTCCGACACACTCAGTTACAATGAGACAACACAAGGAACACATTGAGTGCTCCGACACACTCAGTTACAATGAGACAATACAAGGAACACACTGAGTGCTCTGACACACTCAGTTACAATGAGACAATACAAGGAACACACTGAGTGCTCTGACACACTCAGTTACAATGAGACAATACAAGGAACACACTGACTGCTCTGACACACTCAGTTACAATGAGACAATACAAGGAACACACTGAGTGCTCTGACACACTCAGTTACAATGAGACAATACAAGGAACACACTGACTGCTCTGACACACTCAGTTACAATGAGACAATACAAGGAACACACTGAGTGCTCTGACACACTCAGTTACAATGAGACAATACAAGGAACACACTGACTGCTCTGACACACTCAGTTACAATGAGACAATACAAGGAACACACTGCCTGCTCCGACACACTCAGTTACAATGAGACAACACAAGGAACACACTGACTGCTCCGACACACTCAGTTACAATGAGACAATATAGATCCAGTATAAAGCGGGCTGAAGTGTAATGAATAGAGAGAGAGACGCTTACTTCAGGTCTTGTCAGTGGGATGTGCAGCACGGCTCTAGTGCTCCAGTCACTCGCTCTGACCGTCTCCTCAGTGAATGTGTCCTTTCTTCTCTTCAGATCTGAAAATGTGTTTGTTTAGTTCAAGGAGAACAGAGAATGTTTTTACATGTGCTTTAGTTCACTTTCACAGATTTATACTGTACTATGAGATTACAGGAATACAGTTTAAGATACTGTGAAAGAAGCTGTTCAAGGGGAGGGGGCAATTTCACCCCCCAGGTGATCAAGGAAGTGCAACACTGTCTGAAAGCAAGGCTTATAAACCCGTATTGTAACCTTGTGTAGTACCAGATATCCTGCATCAAAATAAAAACATGTTTGTTTCCCCTAGCAATATTAAAAACCCTGTGTGACGTTCCACAGCACAAGTTTTAAATTATTATTATTTGTTTATTTAGCAGACGCCTTTATCCAAGGTGACTTAGAGACTCGGGTGTGTGAACTATGCATCAGCTGCAGAGTCACTTACAATTACGTCTCACCTGAGAGACGGAGCACAAGGAGGTTAAGTGACTTGCTCAGGGTCACACAATAAGTCAGTGGCTGAGGTAGAATTTGAACCGGGGACCTCCTGTTTGCAAGCCCTTTTCTTTAACCACTGGACCACACAGCCTCCTAATTGAGGTCTCCCTCAATATTTTAAATGATACCTGCAGAATAACACTAGTAAAGGCAACACAGATACACCTCATTGAAAGAATGTTTAAAAATGATTTCAAACTCATTAAGAAGGACAGAAAGCCGGTTTCCATGCGTGTTCATGCAAGTGTGAAAATGGCAGTCACTGTATGAACGTTTTGGAAAGCGCTGCTTTTACAATCATTACGGTACACGTGCACGCACTCCACTCAGTGAAATAATAATTGTTTGATACTGAAAATATATTTGATCTCGTTTATAAAAAAATGCTTCCCCGATTGCTAGCTTCTAAGTTCCACGCGGTCTCACGAATAGAAAAAAAAACAAAACATGCACGACAAAAATAGCCAGCCCGCCAAAGACAATATTTACTCGCTAGATGTTTTCAACACGAGTTCATTTTGACTGGAAACCCGCCACTCGAGCAGCACTGAGCCCGCGGCACGGAGACTGCAACTGAGAGATATGAATAAAAACAAACACGCCGCTTCACAAATACAACACACACACACAAAAACAACGCGCTCCTACCACACTACAACCCGGACCTTTCAAAATAATACAATATAACAGCGCTCTGTAGTTTATAAACACATTGTAGAGCTCCATGCAGACTCTCTCACCTCCTCTCTGCTCTCCCTCAGTGTCTGAACGGATAAAACAACGCGCTCCTACCACACTACAACCCGGACCTTTCAAAATAATACAATATAACAGCGCTCTGTAGTTTATAAACACATTGTAGAGCTCCATGCAGACTCTCTCACCTCCTCTCTGCTCTCCCTCAGTGTCTGAACGGATAAAACAACGCGCTCCTACCACACTACAACCCGGACCTTTCAAAATAATACAATATAACAGCGCTCTGTAGTTTATAAACACATTGTAGAGCTCCATGCAGACTCTCTCACCTCCTCTCTGCTCTCCCTCAGTGTCTGAACGGATAAAACAACGCGCTCCTACCACACTACAACCCGGACCTTTCAAAATAATACAATATAACAGCGCTCTGTAGTTTATAAACACATTGTAGAGCTCCATGCAGACTCTCTCACCTCCTCTCTGCTCTCCCTCAGTGTCTGAACGGATAAAACAACGCGCTCCTACCACACTACAACCCGGACCTTTCAAAATAATACAATATAACAGCGCTCTGTAGTTTATAAACACATTGTAGAGCTCCATGCAGACTCTCTCACCTCCTCTCTGCTCTCCCTCAGTGTCTGAACGGATAAAACAACGCGCTCCTACCACACTACAACCCGGACCTTTCAAAATAATACAATATAACAGCGCTCTGTAGTTTATAAACACATTGTAGAGCTCCATGCAGACTCTCTCACCTCCTCTCTGCTCTCCCTCAGTGTCTGAACGGATAAAACAACGCGCTCCTACCACACTACAACCCGGACCTTTCAAAATAATACAATATAACAGCGCTCTGTAGTTTATAAACACATTGTAGAGCTCCATGCAGACTCTCTCACCTCCTCTCTGCTCTCCCTCAGTGTCTGAACGGATAAAACAACGCGCTCCTACCACACTACAACCCGGACCTTTCAAAATAATACAATATAACAGCGCTCTGTAGTTTATAAACACATTGTAGAGCTCCATGCAGACTCTCTCACCTCCTCTCTGCTCTCCCTCAGTGTCTGAACGGATAAAACAACGCGCTCCTACCACACTACAACCCGGACCTTTCAAAATAATACAATATAACAGCGCTCTGTAGTTTATAAACACATTGTAGAGCTCCATGCAGACTCTCTCACCTCCTCTCTGCTCTCCCTCAGTGTCTGAACGGATAAAACAACGCGCTCCTACCACACTACAACCCGGACCTTTCAAAATAATACAATATAACAGCGCTCTGTAGTTTATAAACACATTGTAGAGCTCCATGCAGACTCTCTCACCTCCTCTCTGCTCTCCCTCAGTGTCTGAACGGATAAAACAACGCGCTCCTACCACACTACAACCCGGACCTTTCAAAATAATACAATATAACAGCGCTCTGTAGTTTATAAACACATTGTAGAGCTCCATGCAGACTCTCTCACCTCCTCTCTGCTCTCCCTCAGTGTCTGAACGGATAAAACAACGCGCTCCTACCACACTACAACCCGGACCTTTCAAAATAATACAATATAACAGCGCTCTGTAGTTTATAAACACATTGTAGAGCTCCATGCAGACTCTCTCACCTCCTCTCTGCTCTCCCTCAGTGTCTGAACGGATAAAACAACGCGCTCCTACCACACTACAACCCGGACCTTTCAAAATAATACAATATAACAGCGCTCTGTAGTTTATAAACACATTGTAGAGCTCCATGCAGACTCTCTCACCTCCTCTCTGCTCTCCCTCAGTGTCTGAACGGATAAAACAACGCGCTCCTACCACACTACAACCCGGACCTTTCAAAATAATACAATATAACAGCGCTCTGTAGTTTATAAACACATTGTAGAGCTCCATGCAGACTCTCTCACCTCCTCTCTGCTCTCCCTCAGTGTCTGAACGGATAAAACAACGCGCTCCTACCACACTACAACCCGGACCTTTCAAAATAATACAATATAACAGCGCTCTGTAGTTTATAAACACATTGTAGAGCTCCATGCAGACTCTCTCACCTCCTCTCTGCTCTCCCTCAGTGTCTGAACGGATAAAACAACGCGCTCCTACCACACTACAACCCGGACCTTTCAAAATAATACAATATAACAGCGCTCTGTAGTTTATAAACACATTGTAGAGCTCCATGCAGACTCTCTCACCTCCTCTCTGCTCTCCCTCAGTGTCTGAACGGATAAAACAACGCGCTCCTACCACACTACAACCCGGACCTTTCAAAATAATACAATATAACAGCGCTCTGTAGTTTATAAACACATTGTAGAGCTCCATGCAGACTCTCTCACCTCCTCTCTGCTCTCCCTCAGTGTCTGAACGGATAAAACAACGCGCTCCTACCACACTACAACCCGGACCTTTCAAAATAATACAATATAACAGCGCTCTGTAGTTTATAAACACATTGTAGAGCTCCATGCAGACTCTCTCACCTCCTCTCTGCTCTCCCTCAGTGTCTGAACGGATAAAACAACGCGCTCCTACCACACTACAACCCGAACCTTTCAAAATAATACAATATAACAGCGCTCTGTAGTTTATAAACACATTGTAGAGCTCCATGCAGACTCTCTCACCTCCTCTCTGCTCTCCCTCAGTGTCTGAACGGATAAAACAACGCGCTCCTACCACACTACAACCCGGACCTTTCAAAATAATACAATATAACAGCGCTCTGTAGTTTATAAACACATTGTAGAGCTCCATGCAGACTCTCTCACCTCCTCTCTGCTCTCCCTCAGTGTCTGAACGGATAAAACAACGCGCTCCTACCACACTACAACCCGGACCTTTCAAAATAATACAATATAACAGCGCTCTGTAGTTTATAAACACATTGTAGAGCTCCATGCAGACTCTCTCACCTCCTCTCTGCTCTCCCTCAGTGTCTGAACGGATAAAACAACGCGCTCCTACCACACTACAACCCGGACCTTTCAAAATAATACAATATAACAGCGCTCTGTAGTTTATAAACACATTGTAGAGCTCCATGCAGACTCTCTCACCTCCTCTCTGCTCTCCCTCAGTGTCTGAACGGATAAAACAACGCGCTCCTACCACACTACAACCCGGACCTTTCAAAATAATACAATATAACAGCGCTCTGTAGTTTATAAACACATTGTAGAGCTCCATGCAGACTCTCTCACCTCCTCTCTGCTCTCCCTCAGTGTCTGAACGGATAAAACAACGCGCTCCTACCACACTACAACCCGGACCTTTCAAAATAATACAATATAACAGCGCTCTGTAGTTTATAAACACATTGTAGAGCTCCATGCAGACTCTCTCACCTCCTCTCTGCTCTCCCTCAGTGTCTGAACGGATAAAACAACGCGCTCCTACCACACTACAACCCGGACCTTTCAAAATAATACAATATAACAGCGCTCTGTAGTTTATAAACACATTGTAGAGCTCCATGCAGACTCTCTCACCTCCTCTCTGCTCTCCCTCAGTGTCTGAACGGATAAAACAACGCGCTCCTACCACACTACAACCCGAACCTTTCAAAATAATACAATATAACAGCGCTCTGTAGTTTATAAACACATTGTAGAGCTCCATGCAGACTCTCTCACCTCCTCTCTGCTCTCCCTCAGTGTCTGAACGGATAAAACAACGCGCTCCTACCACACTACAACCCGGACCTTTCAAAATAATACAATATAACAGCGCTCTGTAGTTTATAAACACATTGTAGAGCTCCATGCAGACTCTCTCACCTCCTCTCTGCTCTCCCTCAGTGTCTGAACGGATAAAACAACGCGCTCCTACCACACTACAACCCGGACCTTTCAAAATAATACAATATAACAGCGCTCTGTAGTTTATAAACACATTGTAGAGCTCCATGCAGACTCTCTCACCTCCTCTCTGCTCTCCCTCAGTGTCTGAACGGATAAAACAACGCGCTCCTACCACACTACAACCCGGACCTTTCAAAATAATACAATATAACAGCGCTCTGTAGTTTATAAACACATTGTAGAGCTCCATGCAGACTCTCTCACCTCCTCTCTGCTCTCCCTCAGTGTCTGAACGGATAAAACAACGCGCTCCTACCACACTACAACCCGGACCTTTCAAAATAATACAATATAACAGCGTTCTGTAGTTTATAAACACATTGTAGAGCTCCATGCAGACTCTCTCACCTCCTCTCTGCTCTCCCTCAGTGTCTGAACGGATAAAACAACGCGCTCCTACCACACTACAACCCGGACCTTTCAAAATAATACAATATAACAGCGCTCTGTAGTTTATAAACACATTGTAGAGCTCCATGCAGACTCTCTCACCTCCTCTCTGCTCTCCCTCAGTGTCTGAACGGATAAAACAACGCGCTCCTACCACACTACAACCCGGACCTTTCAAAATAATACAATATAACAGCGCTCTGTAGTTTATAAACACATTGTAGAGCTCCATGCAGACTCTCTCACCTCCTCTCTGCTCTCCCTCAGTGTCTGAACGGATAAAACAACGCGCTCCTACCACACTACAACCCGGACCTTTCAAAATAATACAATATAACAGCGCTCTGTAGTTTATAAACACATTGTAGAGCTCCATGCAGACTCTCTCACCTCCTCTCTGCTCTCCCTCAGTGTCTGAACGGATAAAACAACGCGCTCCTACCACACTACAACCCGGACCTTTCAAAATAATACAATATAACAGCGCTCTGTAGTTTATAAACACATTGTAGAGCTCCATGCAGACTCTCTCACCTCCTCTCTGCTCTCCCTCAGTGTCTGAACGGATAAAACAACGCGCTCCTACCACACTACAACCCGGACCTTTCAAAATAATACAATATAACAGCGCTCTGTAGTTTATAAACACATTGTAGAGCTCCATGCAGACTCTCTCACCTCCTCTCTGCTCTCCCTCAGTGTCTGAACGGATAAAACAACGCGCTCCTACCACACTACAACCCGGACCTTTCAAAATAATACAATATAACAGCGCTCTGTAGTTTATAAACACATTGTAGAGCTCCATGCAGACTCTCTCACCTCCTCTCTGCTCTCCCTCAGTGTCTGAACGGGTCTGTCTCCCACAGGACGAGGAATATACCAATCACAAAATACAAACCGATCAGCGCGGTCTGACAATTCATCTAATATGAACCGCAAAGGGAATCGTGATATCGGGGATATTTTAATTAAAAATGAATACGATTTTCAATTTTAACATCGTAAACGAGCTGTTTGTAGCTCTATATTTTTCCCAGTGAATACAATTTGAATTCAAGTAACCCCCTCCTCTATGCCAGAGTTAGTATAGTCCTTTCCTTATCTTTTGCAGATATATAATGTTTTTTATACTGATATTGATATTTCCCGTCCTTTTCTTCAGAACAAGGTGTTCAAACACTAACGGTATATCCCTGATAATGTGTTTAGAAGCATGTTATGTTAATTCAACTTCCGCGCCGGTGTCACAAACAGATGCAGAATGGCGTAGGCATGCGCGCAGTTTCATAGCTTTCTCTTAGCTCCGTGAAGCCCCCCCCTCCCCCCTCCCCCCCTTTCAAACAGCACAAACGATGAGTCATGTATCATTTGTTTGTGTCACGTTTGTGCCGGTTTCTGCCGTTGAAACAAACGTTTGTGCTGCTATAGTTTTTAAGATATTAACGATTCTTTTTTTAGGGCAGTGACGTCACTCAGCCCCCCTACAATGTCAGAATTGAACCAAACTTGTCGCATTGCTTTGTGCTACGTTTGTGCTGATCATTGCTGCAAAATGAATGTTAGAGCTGTTTTCCTTCAATATTTATTCACGATTCTTTGAGAGCGAGTGAGGTCACAGTCCCCCTATAATAACGGGTTTAAATCAGATATGGGTCATTCGTTTGTGCTGCGTTAGTGCTGCAATATTAACGTCACTGCTGCTTTCCTTCAATATGTATTCACACTTCTTCGATAAGAGTATGTCACTTGGTAAGCGACGCTGCTTACAGAAGTGAATACCAACAAAATAAATATGAATAGCAACGGAAGAAAGTCCAGTCTTTCTTTCATCACTGGAATAGCTTTATTCCGGTCAGAGCGAGAACCTAACACTGTTTTTAGGAAAGTATAGAAAAAGTGTGTCCTCTTATTGACTAACTGTTTCACAGTGTAATGAATCTGAAACAAGTGTACACTGAGGATGCATAGGCAATGTTGCGATATTTTTGCTTTTTTGTGCATCTCAAAATTTTCAAGTTCTACTTATTATTCAGTCCTTTTGCCTTAAGTGTACACTCTAAAACATGTTGGGTTGTTTTTGTAACCCAGCTATGGGTTCAGGTGTGTTGGGTCACTTTGTTGGGTTGGTTACCGTTCTGAGCAGGGGCAGGTCTTACCGCAGCTCGTGGGTGATTTCACTGAACCAATCACAATCAACTCCAGGTAGCTCGAGCTTCCCCACGGGCTCGCGAGTGTGAAAAGCAGTTCAAATTTCTCCTGAGGATTTGAGAAGACTGAAAGTAACAGCTACAGGTAACGGTCATATATTATATTATTATTATTATTATTATTATTATTATTATTATTATTATTATTATTATTATTATTATTATTATTATTATTATAATTATAATATATTTTTCTAATGTGGTTTTATTGTGTATCATGTTAATTAGGTGGGAGGATGTAGCGTCGAACCGCGAACATTCCAGCAACTGTGAACTTTAAGACGTCCCACAGATTTTTATTTATTTGAAAGAGTAGACGGAAGTGGTGTAGTCGAGGGTATACGCAGGTAAACGGAGTGTACCCATTTTTAAATTTGGGTAATATAGCGTTTATCCACTTCTCATAAGTAGGGCTTCTCGTTTTCTGTGTTTTCCAGACTTTTTGACTCTCCGAATTCAGTGGATACCCGTTAAGCCATTCGTGTATCTCAATCACATACTGAGAAACGCGTCAATAGTAACATTGATTTAATTATTTTTTTCTGTGAAACAACTAAATGGGCTTTTAAATCGTAAGTCTGACTTTTTTCATTTCAAAGCAGAAGCTTATTAAAGGAGATTAGAAAAGTCGGAGTAAAGCAGCTAAAATCAGAAGCCCTACGCTGCGCGAGACTGACAGCTGAGAGCTCTCATTCAGAACAGCGGCGCGAGCAGGGGGGCGTGGCCACTGGACTGCGTGTGCGTGTGCGTGTGCGTGTGCGTGTGCGTGTGCGTGTGTGAGGGAGTGCTCTGTTATTCGCCCACGCTACTCCACTACTCCGCTCGCTCCACTGGCTCCCGATCACCGCTCGCATCCAGTTCAAGACTCTTGTACTAGCCTACAGATGCCTTGACCAGACTGCACCCAGCTACCTCCAGACCCTCATCTCTCCCTACACCCCCACTCGACCTCTCCGCTCCGCCTGCACTAGAAGACTGGCTCTACCTCCGCTACGCTCCCCTGCCTCCCGAGCCCGCTCCTTCTCCACCCTTGCTCCGCAGTGGTGGAATGACCTTCCTACAGATGTCAGGACTGCCCAGTCCCTGACCACATTCCGGCGCCTCCTTAAGACTCACCTCTTCAAACAGCACCTGTAGAACTCCTCTGTTGTATCCTGGGACACTATCACCCTTCATGTAAATGTGCTTTATTTTGCTCTTATCTGCCCCCTATTTTACTGCATTTAATCCTGTACTTCAGAATACTGTAATCTGCCAAGTGTTTAACCTGTAGTATGTTGTATTTAATCACATCCTGATGTAACTATCACTATTTAATCATATCCTGATGTAACTATCACTATTACCTGCTGTATTATTGAATTGTGCTTTGTCACACTTGTACTTTACTTGAACAAAAGTTATTGTATTTCTTGCTCTTATTGTATTACTTGTATTGTAACACTTGAAATGTATTTGCTTGCGATTGTAAGTCGCCCTGGATAAGGGCGTCTGCTAAGAAATAAATAATAATAATAATAATAATAATAATAATAATAATAATAATAATAATAATAATAATAATAAATATATAAGACAGGGATTTGAGACAGGAAAAGACAGACATGGAGGCAGGAAACAAAAGACAGGACAGGAAAGGACAGGACAGGACAGGACAGGACAGGACAAGGGCAACAGGAGTGCATGCAGGCAGAAGCACGTAGCCTTGGAGGAATCATCTTGGGAAATCGACTGTTCTGTTCTTCTGGCTGGAACACTGCTGAGGGAACAACGGGTTTGTTCAAAAAACGGGTTTGGAAAAAAACTATTTTTTATTAGTACTTTTTTGTGCAGGACAGTACAGGACGGAAGGCTGTATTTGTGGCTGTTATTATATGTGATAACCAACATAGCTATTTAAAAAAAAAAGGGATTTACATTAACGCTTTTTTTGGCTACTTTATTGTTGATTTTCTCCCCACGGATCTAGGAGAGGGGTTATATTTTGAGTTTCACCTGTGCTGAAAGAAATGAGAAGAAAGGATTACTTTGTGTTATTCTTTATACAGACAGACAAATTCTTAGTCTATTTTTATATTGCAAAAAAGAAAACTCCTTACCTATGCTGGTTGGGCCCCGTACCACCCTTCTAGGTGTGCCTGAGGCCGACGGTGTGTTACTTACCTTACCCACAGGTTTCCAGTCCAGTTTCCAGGTCAGCTCGGTGGCAGTGGACAGAAGATCAGGTGAGGTCCGAGGGCGTGGCAGGAACGTGGGAGAGAGGAGAGAAATGCGACGTGAAAGACTGGCCGTAGGGAAGTGACCAGAAGGATGACGGGGTGCAGTTTACTTACCTGGGGTACAGTCCCTGACGGCCCCTTTGTTTTACCCCACTTTCTGATGGCTGGTTCTTCAGGTTGGTGGTCGATCGGCCAGGAGAGGTCCAGCAGAGAGCAGCTGTCCTATCAGCGACGAGGAGTCCGATCACGGACCGAGCGAGTCGGAGGGGGAGACCCTGGGATCATGGGATTTACCCCCGGACCATTTCTTTCTGTTTCGTCCAATCATTGTGTTACGTCCGTGACTGTTGTGTTTTAAGTGGACCTTGTGTATATTTTTTTCGGAGCCAGTGACCGAAAGGAGGGGATTGCCTCAGTGTGCCCCTCTTTCTCTCTCGTTCCCCTCTTTCTCTCTCGTTCCCCTCTTTCTCTCTCGTTCCCCTCTTTCTCTCTCGTTACCCTCTTTCTCTCTCATTCCCCTCTTTCACTCTCATTCCCCTTTTTCTCTCTCATTCCCCTCTTTCTCTATCACCCTCCTCTTTCTCTATCTCGTTCCCCTCTTTCTCTATCTCGTTCCTCTCTTTCTCTCTCGTTCCCCTCTTTCTCTATCACTCCCCTCTTTCTCTCTCGTTCCTCTCTTTCTCTCTCGTTCCCCTCTTTCTCTATCACTCCCCTCTTTCTCTCTCATTCCCCTCTTTCTCTCTCGTTCCCCACTTTCTCTCTCATTCCCCTCTTTCTCTATCACCCTCCTCTTTCTCTCTCGTTCCCCTCTTTCTCTATTTCGTTCCCCTCTTTCTCTCACTCCCCTCTTTCTCTCTCGTTCTCCTCTTTCTCTATCACTCCCCTCTTTCTCTATCACTCCCCTCTTTCTCTCTCGTTCTCCTCTTTCTCTATCACTCCCCTCTTTCTCTCTCATTCCCCTCTTTGTCTCTCATTCCCCTCTTTCTCTATCACCCTCCTCTTTCTCTCTCGTTCCCCTCTTTCTCTATCTCGTTCCCCTCTTTCTCTCACTCCCCTCTTTCTCTCTCGTTCCCCCCTTTCTCTCTCGTTCTCCTCTTTCTCTATCACTCCCCTCTTTCTCTCTCATTCCTCTCTTTCTCTCTCATTCCCCTCTTTCTCTATCACCCTCCTCTTTCTCTCTCGTTCCCCTCTTTCTCTATCTCGTTCCCCTCTTTCTCTCACTCCCCTCTTTCTCTCTCGTTCCCCTCTTTCTCTCTCGTTCCCCTCTTTCTCTATCACCCCCTCTTTCTCTCTCATTCCTCTCTTTCTCTCTCGTTCCTCTCTTTCTCTCTCGTTCCTCTCTTTCTCTATCATTCCCCTCTTTCTCTCTCGTTCCCCTCTTTCTCTCTCGTTCTCCTCTTTCTCTATCACCCCCCTCTTTCTCTCTCATTCCCCTCTTTCTCTCTCTTTCCTCTCTTTCCCTCTCGTTCCTCTCTTTCTCTATCACCCTCCTCTTTCTCTCTCGTTCCCCTCTTATTCTCTCGCTCCTCTCTTTCTCTCTCATTCCCCTCTTTCTCTATCACTCCCCTCTTTCTCTCTCATTCCTCTCTTTCTCTCTCATTCCTCTCTTTCTCTCTCGTTCCTCTCTTTCTCTCTCGTTCCCCTCTTTCTCTCTCGTTCCCCTCTTTCTCTTCACTCCCCTCTTTCTCTCTCGTTCTCCTCTTTCTCTCTCGCTCCTCTCTTTCTCTCTCATTCCTCTCTTTCTCTCTCGTTCCCCTCTTTCTCTCTCGTTCCCCTCTTTCTCTATCACTCCCCTCTTTCTCTCTTGTTCCCCTCTTTCTCTCTCGTTCTCCTCTTTCTCTATCACTCCCCTCTTTCTCTCTCATTCCTCTCTTTCTCTATCGTTCCCCTCTTTCTCTCTCGTTCCCCTCTTTCTCTCTCGTTCCTCTCTTTCTCTCTCGTTCCCCTCTTTCTCTCTCGTTCCCCTCTTTCTATCTCGTTCTCCTCTTTCTCTATCACTCCCCTCTTTCTATCTCATTCCTCTCTTTCACTCTCCTTCCCCTCTTTCTCTATCACCCTCCTCTTTCTCTCTCGTTCCCCTCTTATTCTCTCGCTCCTCTCTTTCTCTCTTGTTCCTCTCTTTCTCTCTCACTCCTCTCTTTCTCTCTCGTTCCCCTCTTTCTCTATCACTCCCCTCTTTCTCTCTCGTTCCTCTCTTTCTCTCTCGTTCCCCTCTTTCTCTATAACCCTCCTCTTTTTCTCTCGTTCCCCTCTTATTCTCTTGCTCCTCTCTTTCTCTCTCGTTCCCTTCTTTCTCTATCTCGTTCCCCTCTTTCTCTATCACTCCCCTCTTTCTCTCTCGTTCCTCTTTCTCTCTCGTTCCCCTCTTTCTCTATCACTACCCTCTTTCTCTCTGGTTCCTCTTTCTCTCTCGTTCCCCTCTTTCTCTATCACTCCCCTCTTTCTCTCTCATTCCTCTCTTTCTCTCTCATTCCTCTCTTTCTCTCTCGTTCCTCTCTTTCTCTCTCGTTCCCCTCTTTCTCTCTCGTTCCCCTCTTTCTCTATCACTCCCCTCTTTCTCTCTCATTCTCCTCTTTCTCTCTCGCTCCTCTCTTTCTCTCTCATTCCTCTCTTTCTCTCTCGTTCCCCTCTTTCTCTCTCGTTCCCCTCTTTCTCTATCACTCCCCTCTTTCTCTCTCGTTCCCCTCTTTCTCTCTCGTTCTCCTCTTTCTCTATCACTCCCCTCTTTCTCTCTCATTCCTCTCTTTCTCTATCGTTCCCCTCTTTCTCTCTCGTTCCCCTCTTTCTCTATCACTCCCCTCTTTCTCTCTCATTCCTCTCTTTCTCTCTCGTTCCCCTCTTTCTCTCTCGTTCTCCTCTTTCTCTATCACTCCCCTCTTTCTCTCTCATTCCTCTCTTTCTCTATCGTTCCCCTCTTTCTCTCTCGTTCTCCTATTTCTCTATCACTCCCCTCTTTCTCTCTCGTTCCTCTCTTTCTCTCTTGTTCCTCTCTTTGTCTATCACTCCCCTCTTTCTCTCTCGTTCCCCTCGTTCTCTCTTGTTCTCCTCTTTCTATATCACTCCCCTCTTTCTCTCTCATTCCTCTCTTTCTCTCTCGTTCCCCTCTTTCTCTATCACCCTCCTCTTTCTCTCTCGTTCCCCTCTTTCTCTATCACTCCCCTCTTTCTCTCTCGTTCCCCTCTTTCTCTATCACCCTCCTCTTTCTCTATCACTCCCCTCTTTCTCTCTCGTTCCCCTCTTTCTCTATCACCCTCCTCTTTCTCTCTCGTTCCCCTCTTTCTCTATCACTCCCCTCTTTCTCTCTCGTTCCCCTCTTTCTCTCTCGTTCTCCTCTTTCTCTATCACTCCCCTCTTTCTCTCTCATTCCTCTCTTTCTCTCTCGTTCTCCTCTTTCTCTATCACCCTCCTCTTTCTCTCTCGTTCCCCTCTTTCTCTCTTGTTCCTCTCTTTCTCACTCGTTCCCCTCTTTCTCTCTCATTCCTCTTTCTCTCTCGTTCCCCTCTTTCTCTATCACCCTCCTCTTTCTCTCTCGTTCCCCTCTTATTCTCTCGCTCCTCTCTTTCTCTCTCGTTCCCCTCTTTCACTCTCATTCCCCTCTTTCTCTCTCGTTCCCCTCTTTCTCTCTCGTTCCTCTTTCTCTATCACTCCCCTCTTTCTCTCTCATTCCTCTTTCTCTCTCGTTCCCCTCTTTCTCTCTCGTTCCCCTCTTTCTCTCTCATTCCTCTCTTTCTCTATCACTCCCCTCTTTCTCTCTCGTTCCTCTCTTTCACTATCACTCCTCTCTTTCTCTCTCGTTCCCCTCTTATTCTCTCGCTCCTCTATTTCTCTCTCGTTCCTCTCTCTCTCTCGCTCCTCTCTTTCTCTCTCGTTCCCCTCTTTCTCTATCACTCCCCTCTTTCTCTCTCGTTCCTCTTTCTCTCTCGTTCCTCTCTTTCTCTATCACCCTCCTCTTTCTCTCTCGTTCCCCTCTTATTCTCTCGCTCCTCTCTTTCTCTCTCGTTTCCCTCTTTCTCTATCACTCCACTCTTTCTCTCTCGTTACTCTCTTTCTCTCTCGTTCCCCTCTTTCTCTCTCATTCCCCTCTTTCTCTCTCATTCCCCTCTTTCTCTCTCGTTCCCCTCTTTCTCTCTCGTTCCTCTCTTTCTCTCTCGTTCCCCTCTTTCTCTATCACTCCCCTCTTTCTCTCTCACTCCCCTCTTTCTCTCTCGTTCCCCTCTTTCACTCTCGTTCCCCTCTTTCTCTCTCATTCCCCTCTTTCTCTATCACTCCCCTCTTTCTCTCTCATTCCTCTCTTTCTCCATCACCCTCCTCTTTCTCTCTCGTTCCCCTCTTATTCTCTCGCTCCTCTCTTTCTCTTTCGTTTCCCTCTTTCTCTATCACTCCCCTCTTTCTCTCTCGTTCCTCTCTTTCTCTCTCGTTCCCCTCTTTCTCTATCACTCCCCTCTTTCTCTCTCACTCCCCTCTTTCTCTCTCGTTCCCCTCTTTCACTCTCGTTCCCCTCTTTCTCTCTCATTCCCCTCTTTCTCTATCACTCCCCTCTTTCTCTCTCGTTCCTCTCTTTCTCTCTCGTTCCCCTCTTTCTCTATCACTCCCCTCTTTCTCTCTTGTTCTCCTCTTTCTCTATCACTCCCCTCTTTCTCTCTCGTTCCCCTCTTTCTCTCTCGTTCTCCTCTTTCTCTATCACTCCCCTCTTTCACTCTCGTTCCCCTCTTTCTCTCTCATTCCCCTCTTTCTCTATCACTCTCCTCTTTCTCTCTCGTTCCCCTCTTTCTCTCTCGTTCTCCTCTTTCTCTATC